>NC_090917.1:5597547-5853624 GCF_040956055.1 Brachionichthys hirsutus | reverse complement strand
GTTGCTTCCTGCAGTCCAGCAATCTATTTGGCAAGATTTTACATTTTTGGGAGTAATTCTCTTTTTTTTTTTAAATAGACATATTGCTGAACGTTTTCCGGAAGACAACAGTTTTTGTATCGGTTAATTCCAGCACATCAACAGGTTCCTTCAAGCAGAAACTGCAACACTGTTGCGGTACAATGTTTTCAGAGGCAGCCTTGAAAAAAAGCAAAGCTTCTCCTTCCTTCTTCACGGTGTTGCAAGATCTGTCTTCAAACAGACAGACAGAGATTCAGGGCAGCAGAAACAAAGAGAAGAGCGAGGCAACCAGAGACTAATTCGCCGACAGACGTCTGTGGTATATGGGACTCAAAGTGCAAAATACGATCATCTGGGGGCAGGTGAATTCCACTAATGTTCAATCATTTAAGAAGGATCTGACACGGCCTTAATGGAATATTCGTCAGCTCCGTGATATAGAGAGCCAAAAACATGGATATAACGACAGAATGTAAATTACCTCACCTCTCGGGATTGGGAATTAGCGACTATAACTCACGATGATCGCATGCGTTCGGAGCCGACTTTTCTAACAATATTTTACGAGATAAAATGGAGATGAGAGTTGCTGTTGTCAAAGTCGCGCCGGGGAAAAATATGGGAGGGAAATAATCCAAATGATATGAAAGGCTTGGACTCTGGCGATGTTAATCACTCAGTAGTGCTGGGTGTTCCGAATCATAAAACCATCTTTGTTGTCATTATTCATCTGGCATAAAATGCGGGACTGTTAATTTAGGCTCTGGATGTTGACAATAGGCGGTCTACAAAGGGCTTGGAAGGCACAGTCTCTGTCCCAGTTGGTCTTTCAGATGCTAATGAGGGAACTGTTTTGGGTTTACTGGCCTGGTTGGAAATGATTTAGGGCGACACTGGTGAGCTGAGCCTTTATGTTTAGGCTGGCCGCGAGGGCTCATATATCACCCCGATCATTAATCAATTAGCGTCTCCGAGCCACCTGTCGGACACTTGGGCGCACAAAACATTCCTGCCCTTGGGCAGTTGCTAGACGATGGTCATCGGTTGCGCCACTATTACCTTTGCAACGCCCTGGACACCCCGGCCCCTCCCCTTTATGTTAATACCCCGATGGATTACATAATCACAACCCAAACCCTGCAAAGGAAACGGCAGCAAGAGAAGCAAATCTGAGCGGGATGTCCTCCTCCGCTGTCCCCGCCAGAAGAGACAGGAATGGACATCAACCTTGAAAGAGAATCGATGAGCTGACAAAAGTGCTGAATGCACAGCAACGCCGAGGCTTCCGCCGTTTCAAAACGCCTCCAGTTGGGTGTTGATGGCCGTTAAATATCGATGACGTGTCACAGTATAGCCAAATGTATGCGAGATGGAAAGGTTTAAGTGACGCTAAAAAGAAAGTTGCAGTGATTCATCAAGAAAATAGAACCCATGGTAGCGTTCTAACTGACGGCTCATTCATTCTATAAATGTTTCTGTTGACTTCTAGTTTTTGGAAGACACTAAAAAAAAAAAGTCACATTTGTTGCATTTTTTTATGGCCTAGTTTGTTCCAAAACACAAAGATTTATGATCCGAGGAAGCCACAAGAGAAGCTGTGTGGTCGGCACAATGAGGATAATAAAATTACAAATAAAGTCCTCAATGACTTCCGTTTACCAAATGCCCTCTGCTGAACTTTTTTCATGGTGATTTGAATATAAATTTCAACTCTGATGCAAAAACCCTCAGTGCCACGAGTAAAACCTCTTTTTCACAGCCTTCCTTGACAGTACCCAACGCCCTCCCATCCAATCCCCAAAGGCCCTTCACATATTCACAATTTTTGTTTTTGTTATTTTGGAACAAATTCTTAAAAGCAGCTGAGGAGATAAGTGGCACTAAAATTAGAGCGTAATCCGCCTCAATGTGCAGACATTGAGAAACGAGATTTGTCAAGCTTTGATTTAGCCGTATTCTTCTGTTCCAAAAGTACCGCTCTTTGTGCAGTTGAGCAACACGCAGCGGCTCAATCAGTCTCATGTGGACTGACTAAAGGCCTAACGGTGAACCAACACAACCAGGCATCATGCTGGTACCATTATTTACTTTGTCTGCATTGTTTTCAAGCCAGTGCTGCACTCTTCAACTCTCAAGCCCCCCCCGTGAAAATGACATTTGCCATCCACGAACAGAAGTGGCGTTTCGGTGCGGCGCTGGGAGAATCTGGGCCACTTTGTTGGGTGTGTTAAGTGTGCAAAGGCTCAGCACTCGAGACAGGGACCCTTTTTCCCCCTTTTAAATCCAGCCAGCTCAGGCAAGGAGCCAGATACGGACATTATCAGGTGGATTTCCAAAAGAACAAAAGCTCCTCTGCCATTCTTTACAAATCTAAACAGAGCAGTGTGTATGTGCGTGCACATTCACAGTCCCCTGCCCTTGGTATTTTGACCCAATTCATTTTTCCCGGAAGATTATGTCTTTGATAATCTCACACTTTCTTTTATTTACTTATCTCTTAAGGAAGCTACCGAAAACTGTTGCAATATCAGAAGTGCAAAGGTCAAAAACTAAAAGGCGAGGACACGCTGAAGAAAGCATATCTGTTGCGGCACAATCTGTTGGGCCTAAACACATTCAAAACATAGGGGAAATGCATTCAGAGGCCACCGGGCCAGATCCGCGATATTTCTGAAAAGATCTCACACTTGACTACAAACACAGGAAGTGTGGAGTTGTTTTGCCCGGTATTTACTGGTGTTGATGCATAAAGCTGTTGCCCAGCGAGATAAAGGCTATCCACAGGGAATAGAAGCAGAGTGAAGACAGGAGGAAGGAGGAGGGTGATGGGCGGCAGGCCAAAGGTTTGACCTCTTGGGGTCAATAGGTGATTAGCAACATTTATCATACCCATCTATGCAAGCCGCTAAACGAGAAGCCAGGCAGCTTCTCTCCAAAGAATTCAGAACATTTGGATGCCAAAGACCAATTGAAGGTAGAGTCCCACTACTGGCAGCCAGATGCCCCATGTTTATGACAGAGACAAATGTTGGAATCCTTAAATGGAAAAGCATGCAGCGAGCCATGACATTGTTTTGAAGATTTAATGAGCACAGCCTGGATCAGATGTTTCGATACCTGCCAATGCCAATATGAAAGCATGCATTTCATACTTCATAAGAGAGCCGAACAAACAAGTTTCATTCGATAGGAAAACAATTGTTTGATGACGACGGGGCTGCGGTTGTGGTTGAGGGGGGGGGGGGGGGGGGGTAAACAGAGCTGTGTATATCCTGATGAAAGCCATGCAATGTGCATGAACATGGGGGATCCGCGGAGCCGCAGCTCAGCCACACTGACAATCGCAGGGAGAAAATTACATAGAAGCAATTGAGCAGATTTCCCATCCAGGGAACTGTTGTCTGAAAGAGCGTTGCCGTTCTGCATTGTTTTGGTGGCACGGACAAGTGGAGCAGAGTTTGAGGGGGCCATGCTGGGCCAGAATCCAACTGACAATGAAAACAGGCTGTTGTGCAAGGAAGGCATTTAGGAAACAATCACAACAGACCTCAATCAAGCAGAGATGACACTTGATTTCACAAATAAACAAACACTGGCTTCTCGTTTGCCGTTTGGTAACTTCTGCGACAGGCAGAAAACCCAAAGTGATTCTACGAGGAGTAAAGTGCACAGAAACAAAACAAAAACAAATTAGAGATGGCAGGCCATTTTCATATCCCACATCCCACGCTAAAGCACGAAGAAAGACAGTTTTCAGTCGCAAAGACAAGCCAAGATTCTAGAGCTCTCGTCACATTTGAATGAGGCGGAATTATTTTCCTGAAATTCATAATCTGACAATCAGCGCTGTTTAATCTGCATCTTCAGCGACGCTGTTTGTCCCAGCGTCCTGCGAGGGGAAAAGATGTTCGTGGATGCTGAGAAAACGACAGAAGGCTGAGATCCATGAACTATCATGGAGTAGTGGCAAAATATAATGCTGGGAAAACACGTCAGAGCAGAGGAGAAATAAACAACAACAACAACAACAACAACACTCTCATCCTCACAGCATGTCGGTGTGAGAAGAGGGGTAGGTAAAAAAAAACAGAAAATACAGGCAAGAAACAAAATAAGATCGTTTAGCTGTCGCTGGATACTTTCATTATCTACCGATAAAATAATGGCACCCTTCCTTTAACAACTCATTCTGCACTGATGATGACATGATGCACACCTGTTCTCAATTCACCATTTAAGGAGCCGTTTGCTGTGTGATATTTGTCCACAGCAAACATCACACAGGCATTCTGTCACCCCCACTGTCATTCTGCCAACACTCCAGTAAAATTGGAGTTCTTAACGCCGAGCTAAAAGCCCAAAGGCAAGAACGCATCCCGTTCGCGTGTAACAATGGCCCGCGCTCCAGATGCTGTGGAACCTACTTCACTGCTTTGTTCACGCCCCTACCTCTACTACTGCCTCTGTTTGCTGCTAAATGAAGCCCGTCATCTTTCTGCAGAGGGCCCGTGTGGTGGCAGGGAGGCGCTACTGAAATTAGCACCAATGTGTGAACACAATTGCCTGACAGCCCACATTATTACTGTCAGAGCAGAGAATGCTCATGTGTTGTTAATAACGCCAACAACGGCTCAGTTCAATCTGAGCACCAGGGGACTCCTCGTGGCTCAACGATGAAGTCCATTTAATAAATACAGCAACCACGAAGAAGAAGAAAAAAAAAGCTAAATAATCAATATCTCCTTTTATAAGGTCTAACAAATATCTAAGTGGAGTCCAAGTGCTTCGTCGTGGCAGAAAGCCTGACGGTGTTTTTGTGTGTGTTTGGCTGATCCGGTGGAAGTGCACTGAGGCCGTTACTGAGATTATATAAAGTTCAAGCTCCTTCTAATCCTCCGTTTATTATCATGAGATATTGCATTACAAAAAAAACACCGAAACCTGTTCCAGACACGACACTGAGGACGAGGAAAGCACTCAGAGAGCGCAGACCTCCACCGAGCAGCTCATCCCCCTCCTAATTGGATTTACACCGTCCACATGGTGATCTGGATCATCACCAAAAGGTTCTGAATTGTCCTTGATAGCTTTTATACGCCAACCATGACAATTTTAAATGAATCGGAGTTGATGCGTGAACTTTTTGAGTTATCTGGCTAACAGACGGACAAACGGACGGACAAACAAACAAATCCTGGCGATTACATGACCTCCGCCTCGGTGGAGGTCATGAACTAAGCACATAAACGGGAGCTGGGATTACAATTGATATTTTCCAAATAGACAGCCAGCGTTAATTTAGAAAGCGATGCTTGCCTGTAATACTATGCACGTTTGCACCTGTCTATATTTGGGATGCTATGGAGGAGAATGGAATGTTTGCATGCTTTCGTGCCCGACGTAAAATACGATACAAATCAATCCAAAGTGAAGAAATACAGAATATAACGTGCTCCATATTAAATGACACCTGGGGCCGATCATGCATCCCTTTGCACAATTGTGGATAAAAAAAGATACAAAAATAGAAAGTGAATTGTCAATGACACCAAATTGATTAGGCAGTGTCTAAGAATGGCTGATGCGTATGACCCTGGAACACGGAGCAGAGCGGCACCGAGCAGCCTCCTGGAGCCCAGTCTACACATTTCACACACACCAGGCCTGGAAACAACACGCTTGGGACTTCCACCTCTATTTAGATGAAAATGGACCTCCTCAAGAGGAAATAAAGCCATTTTTAACTCCCCCCCTCTCGCTACGACACAGCCTCCTGTAATGTGCCCCATCAATGGACTGAGAGTTTATTCAACTGCAGGCAGCCCCACAGCCCTGCCATAAGTAATGAAGGGCAGCTCACATGAAACCCTAATCACCATTGTGCTGTCGCCCGGCAGAGGAGATTGCTTGTTTAATTTACGGCGTCGCATCTGTCTCAGTTCTGCACAATTTCGTTTCACAATTTCTGAGCACGCACTCCAGGTATTTATCAATATGCTTTTCACCCAATGCCATGAATCAATAAGAAGGCACCGTTCATGCACCCAAGTCTGCGAGAGTGTGTCCACATGCGTTTCGGGTGGCGGCGTGTATCTGTGCTATGTGCAGCAAACTAGAAAGCCACATCTTGTGCAACAACAAAGGCTGGCAGAAGAAGAAGCCATCAGCACTCAATAACCAGAGCTCATTACTGGCCATCTACAACCTACCGTACTTCATTACATTACAATTCCATTAGCATGCATTCATTTGCATATTCCAGTCACCCTTTTAGGGAGGCTGTTGATCACCAATGGCAGCCATATGCTGCCTTGGTGCAGCATATTACAGAACTATTACTGCGCCACAAAAGGCCAAGAAAAATGGAAATTATGTTGACACGAAATGAAGTGCAAAACCAATCAGAGAAGCCGCCTTCATTGATAACTGAATGGGAGTTGGTTTCTCTCTGTCAAACATCGGCTCGTTTGCTGGGTGAGATGCATTTCACAAATATTCATGCATGTGCTGCAAATGCAGTTTATTTATGGGCAACAGGTAAGTGCGATGATTCCATACTCACATTTGGCTGCACTGTTTTCGGTGCGTTCGTGACATGATGCCGAGCGCCGTCGTCGAGCAGATTCTGCATAGCAACTTTTCAGTATGACAGTGATTTGGTGTGATGGGACTTCTGCGCTGTGATGACAGCTCACAGAAACAGAGTAAGTAGCAGCAGCTCACAAGCCACATAGATGGGGGGGGGGGGGGGGCAGCAAGCAACAACAGTGGTATCTCCTCTGTTTAGGACCATTACATATCTACTGTGGTCACTTTACACTGATAAATGTGGTCTTAGAACTCCAGCTAATGTGCAAGGGGCTGCAATATACTGTTAGCTAACACACAAGAGGCTCGACAGGCAGGATCTATTCCGCTGAAATGTGTGTCAAGATGCTTTTTTTTTTTTTTTTTGCAATACCACATCTGGCCTCCCTGGACAGCGTTTAAATTAGGAATTAGGAACATTCTATTGAACAATTTTCGACTTGCCCAGAGAAGATTAAGACTAAAATCACTTAACGTAAACAATGTAAATGGCAAAAGCAGAAGTCTTCACAGTTGTGAGCAATCAAACAGCTCAACGCAATGCATGCCTGCAAACACAAACGTCATAGAGTGTTTAAGGACTCGCTGCTCGTGCGTGCATGTGACGCTGGCTAAGTGGCTAAATGTCTGACTCATGGAAGGAGAGGGTTAATTCAGCAGCTCGGCTGTGCAGGGCAGGTCTAAGAGGAATATTAGCAGAATGTCACTCAGGGCAGCAACAGGAAACTGTGAAACTTGTGCCCTCTCTGAATTTGTGCTGACACAGATAGATAGGAAAGTGAGTGTTAGCAGATTTAACATGAAAATGTGCCTCAAAGTAAAACTAAATAAATACTCAAAGGGAAGAAACCACTTATGAGATGTACACCTTCTGGGCCCTCACAAAGCATTGAGTGACATTTTATTGAATTCTGTCCACCGGCTTTTGAAGACATGTTGACAGCCTCTCTCACCCAGAGTGCAAAAAAGTATTCCAGGCCTCCCATGCTTTTATGGGATGCCAGAAGGAAACGTCCCTGCAGAAACCCAACATTTCTTATGAGGAAATGCAGAGACCGACTGCATTGTCAGACGAATGAAAAGGCTCATTTTCATGTGTAGCCCAGATGATACAAGCTCGTCTCGTGGTTACAACTGACTTACATACAGTCTCATGTTCTAAAATCATTTACACACATTTAATCGGATTAAAAGCCTGATCGGAATAAAAATGCTTCATGTGCACAACCAAATCGGAATAGTCTGACCCGATCAAGATCAATCCGATCAAGATCTTATTCTGATCGAGAGGGGTGGTTTATACGGATTGTTAATCCGACCAGGGTGCATGAAAACACTTACTCCGAAGTACGACAAAAAAACTTTGCCGGAGATAATAAAGGAGGAAAGTAACAGCGCGAACGGGAAAAATTCACGTAAAATAACGCTAACGTTTCAAGTAGAAAAGGGCGAAGCGACGTTTTGTTTACAACGGAAGTCGCTACGGCTTCTTCTTCTACTACTATTTCCGGTATATTGGGTAAAATTGCGAATGTCAAACTAATTTCTTCCGAAAGTGTGATGCATAAAACTAATCGGATCAATATTTTTATGGTCCAAGAACACAGTGCTTCCGATCATAATTTTAATCCAAACTCTGATCGGATTAAATACATTTTGTCCAGGTTGCGGTGAAATATAGGTATCCATGAAAGACCTGATTGAGATATCAGATCTGAAGATCTGTCAGCTTTGCCATTGAACTCGGTGGGTTTTCGTCCTTTTTGGTCACATAGTGTCAGCGTGACCTCCCTGTTGCATTATGGGACGGGAGGGTCGTGCCACGGAAAGGTCACGCCGTGTTTGTCGCTGATCAATTGTTTTGGGCATCCTCCCATACTCAGGTTTCCTACTGATAGTAAGTCCCATTTACCCCCGCCCCCAAGAGCCACTTATTGTGCACGTGCTCATGTGTTAGCCATTAGAGCAATGCATTTTTAATCAGTTGAAGGGCGGCAAAAAGAGAACAAGGTTGCACATTCTTGGAATCGCCATGAATGTGACAAAATGCATTGAAAATTACCGCAGTTCAGATGAGAGGCTAGAAATGTAAAAATAAGTCAATTACAGAGACCAGTCGTGAGATAAATATCTTTCAAAAGGCATGTGTGAAATTTCCTGAATGTTATCCAGCGGTTGTTAAGATGTGTACAGGCCGTTTCCTGTTCCAGACAGGCAAGAATATGAGAGTAATCTTCTTACGGAGGGGGGGGGGGGGGGGGGGGCATAAAAGAGGAGGCCATAGAGAAAAGGAGAGATGAAGGGGGGAAAAAAACAAGCAGCAAAGGGATGGTGTGCAAATCCAATTTCCAGTGACAGTCTGCTCGGAATCACTGTTTCAGTGAAGGAACATATCATCTGTCAAAGCTAATGGCAGTGTCCTGGGGAAAATGAAGGGAAATAGAATAGAGACCATTCATTAGGAAGCAGAGGGGCGGGGCTATGTCGGAGCCACCGGTTGGCTCCACTGTCTCCCTGGGAAAATAAATATATACACAAACCATTATTTATACATTTACTATGTGGGCAGTGCACCCAAGAACACAGTTCTCATGCTACGCTGATAATATTCACGTAGACGGCTGGAGAGGAATCTGCTGGCGAGGACCTATCGCTGGGAACAAGGTCAGCCCATGGTGGGACGGCTGCTGGCAAAGAGGCCTGGCCAGTCTGTCTCTCACTGAGAGCTGTGGATGGACTCAGTGGAAGCAAGTGATACCATTGTTTTATTTAGAGGGGGGTGAAGGGGGGCGGGGAGGCGGGTGGATTAAGAACCAACAATAAGGCTCTTTCACGGAAAATGTCAACCGTCATGCCGGGAGACTGTCCGACTGGGCAGAGGCACTTTTTCTCAAAAGCCAAGGTAGAAAATGAGTGTGGAAAATAGTATGACGCAGTGACGGGGGCAGCGAAGCCGTGACACAGGACCAGAACATTCCCGTGCCGAATGGTAGAAATGCGATCTCAAACATGGGACAACGGGGTATCGGGAAATCTACAACGCGGATCATGTGAGGGCAAAGTCCAAAAGAAACACAAGGCTTTCAATTTAGGTGTCTTGAAGATCACGGACGAATGGAATGTCCGAGATTCCGAGAGCGACCGAAAACAAACCGCAGCCTGAAACACATTCCAAATCAATAACTGGGACAAGAGGTTAAGCGAGTCTTTAGCTCGGCCTCGATCGGAAAAAATGGGAGACAAAGGTTGGCCTGATTCTCCACAGCGGTGAATCTAAACCAACCCAAGCGGAGAGCCATTCTGGGACATTTTATCGTGAGACTGTTCAACAGAGGGACGCGTGGCTCTGTCTCTGGGGGCTTCGGCAAACCCCACCGGGCTTGGACCTCTTTTAAGATCCCGCTCTGAAGGTTTGAGGTGAATACAAAGACCAAGGCCGAGCAAGGTGCCGCTCTGCTGCTCCAACGGCTGAGATGAAACCAACTTATTCCACCACGCTGACCTAATTGCTCTCTCGCTCTCGCAAGATGAACACCGGGAGCTGTGCACTCTGACATGTAAAGATTATTTAATACCATCAAAGCCATAAAAAGAGGAATAAAAGAAAGGGCGGGGGGGGTAAGGACGGCAGAGTAGGGCAGTTGGTGATCTGTGGAAACATCGGAATAAAGAGAATCAGTATGCAAAAGCCAGCCGAGGTGAGCAGAGCCTGCTGAACCCACCCTAAAAAAGCAGAAATAAATATTTAAAAAAATAATCCCACTTGGCTTTGGCTCCACACGCCTGGTATCGGCTCCCACCCTTCTTCTTTCCCGCTTTTCCCACACTCTCCCCAGTCCCGAAGGCAATGATGACGTCATAGGGCACCAGAGCCAGACCACTGTAATATTCCAATTTACTTCTACTTATTCTGACTCCTGACAGAGTTGGAGTCTTTTCCATTTTGTTCAAGGCTGATTTTTATTCATGTAGGGCTGCTTTGTTCCAGCTGGACATTCGTAAACGACTTCTCTAATAAGCGAAACTTAATTATCCTAAATGGCCAAGTCCTTCAGCCCGTAAACCAGCAAGAGCATGCACACAAAAACAAGTTCTAAGAAAGTGAGCCTGTTGGTTTCTCCTATAAAACGGGAGTGAAAATCCAAATCCCCCAGGCTGGGTTTACACTTTAAGCACTTTCCTCTGGCTGCTGTGCCGGAGCGGCGTGCAGAACAAGCCAAACAACACCTGATGCACTGACAACATTTTGAGACAAACCTCAGGTTCATGTTCAGATTTCGCTAAAATCCTGCCACAAAACTTTTGCATTTTGCTTATCAGCATATTCGCGACTTTGTGATGCCGGTTTAGGTGTTCTTTGGCGGCGGATGCTATCCTGTGACTGAGATCAAACCGATTTACCTGATTCAATAACGCAGTAACCAGCAAATACACTTCCCCGACTCAAACCTGCTGTGGAATTGAATAAAAGGTCATTCAGAATTTCTAAATTCAACAAACTCCACACTCAAGTTGCAGGAAACAGAATTTGGCGAGCGCCCAGTAATCTGCTCATAAATATCTCTACAAGTCTCACTCCAACCAAACTTTATTAGCCTCATCTTTCATCCAGTGTTGTAATTTGTTCCACAGCCCATAAGCAAAACAAATTGTTATGAGGACAAAATGACTGTTAAATACACGATGACACAAAAGAAAGACAAGTTCCCTTTGCTACTCATCAGGGAGGATTCGTAATATCACCAAATTCATTATTTTTGTAAGAAAACCAATCATGTTACCAGAGCCAATGATTTGGGTGCATGATTCCTCTAAATAGCCTCACTTGCTCTTTTGAGTTAATCGATTAGATATACTGTACTTATCAATTCTAACATCATGCCGTTCAGGAGACTGGCAGATGGGCGTGACCTGGGATCAATTCTTAATTTTCATGTGTCTGAGTAAACAAATTCCCTGAGTAGACCCGTGGACAACTGTGAGCAACATCATAATAATACAACTTATTTTAAACGCACTTTACATTTGAAAACAAATCTCAAAGTGCACAATAGTATAAAAACAAGCAGGATGTGTGCACACCAGAGTCCTGGAACTCCTTGTTTGCAAAATACAACCTAGTTTTTCCTGTGTCCTTCTCACGTCTCACGTTGTCCAGGTTGATGGCCTTGTCTGCCTGCAGCTTTGACTTTATACGCATCGGCTGGCCCAAAATGGTCCACTCCAAGACTATTTCTGGATGCTGTTTTAATACGATTCATTTAAACTAAAGCCTCTTTCACAATCTGCACTGGATGCTTGAAATGTAGCGCAAATATCCAGAATGTGCTGACTGACCCTTGTTTCAGTTTTTGCCTCATTATGTACTTGAATTCAACGCATTCACTATTAATGACTTCCACAGAATGTGGGGTGCTGCAGGTTCTGCAGAACGGCCTCACACTTATATGCCGGTGCAGCAATATCTGCAGCTCCATACTCAAAAGTGATGTCCGAGCTCAGTGCCTGGAGGTCACCAGGTCAGATGTGATGATGCTGATATAAAGGGTCCGACACGAGCAGCACTTCCTGTCTTCCTTCCACATCAGTCCACACTGCTTTGTTCGCTAAAACACCTGCGGCGGCGCATAAAGACGCCTGATTAACTGCGTAAATACGCACGTGAATCTCGGCATTAGCTGCAGCAGCTCACCGGTGTGATAGCACAGAATTAATTTTTACGTGTTTATTTTATTTTTCAATTCAGGTAGGATTTTGATTTTGTGCGCAGCGTCGATTTTCCGTAACAGCAGTGCGTAATTACGCGCGCGCGCAGTTTAGAGGGAACGTTGCTTACAATACTGCATAATATTAGGGTCATCATCAGGTTTCCAGCTCTATAGTAAAGCACAAAGAGAAAAGTTCACCTCAAGCCTAAAGCAGCAAAAAAACAAAACATGAATTATTAACAACAAAATATGCGTGACGCAAAATAGCGGATGTCTCCACATTCCACTGCACTGACGTTACAGACGCACTTCGCCCGCCCGCACACGCACACACACACACACACACACACACACACACACACACACACAGGACTGTAAATGTCAAGCTGGACGGTTAGCTCGGAGAGAACGCTCAGCGTCGTCCCTGCAGTAATTTATAAGCGACACTGAGTGTGTTGTTGTCTTTGCGTGCTTCGCTTTCTAAAATAGACGTCTCGTTTAATTGCAAATGCTCGGACAAACAAAAACAAAACGTTTTCTGTGCAACAACTTCCCAGCAACTTCAATTCAGCTGTTATTCCTGAATAAGAATAGCGCATCCAGACGCGCTCCAGAATAGCGCCTTACAAAGACGCGCTCCAGCCCTCCAGGTTTAATATCTTAATATAACACCCGATTAACCGCCCGGAGAGAACAGAACCCGCACGCTGATCAAGCTGTCAGTGACAAGCGGCTGTAATACCTGGGACCTGTTGGCTCCTCCTCCCGGTCCCCGCGGGGTGCGCGGTGCGCGGTGCGCGGCTGTACCTCTCCGCCGGGGTAAACGGGACTTCTCTTTTAAAGTTTGCTGCCGACTCTCAGATCTGCAAACGGTGGCGTCCACGAGTAAGCAAGTGGGATTAGCTCCTTCTTCCCCTGCCCTGGGCAAACCCGAAGGTAAAGATACGGTCTTTGGCTTCTTTTACGCGCGGAGGAGACCATTGCAGTCACGCTCCAAGGAGGTGTAATCCGACACCAGCGCTGACCCCGCCCACTTCCTCTACCGAGGGCCGGCCCTCAAAGCATGGACGTCCTGCTGCTCTGCACAATCGCTGCTGCTGTCCTGGCAGCAAGACAACCTCTGGAATACTTTTACAGGTCGTAGTGTTTAAGTCAGAGGTGAAATAAGTACTAATATTTGACTGAAGTATAGTAAAAGTATCTAGTCCATCCATCCATCTTCGAGAAATCGTTTATCCAACATTTACCCTGATGAACACCAGCGAATGTCGTTGGTGTAACAGTTCTTTATCAAAGTTATTAAAGTAATTTCTTTAAATTGTTGCTTTTGGTTTAGAGCAGTGTGGCAACATTTTAGGATGAGGGCAAGAAGACAAATACAGGATTTGATTTGAGGCATTTTTTTTCTCCCCTGACCTGAAATATTTAAAGAATCAGTGTGGCCAAACGCAGCAGGGAGTGTGGTAAGCCTATTGAAAACAATGCAATGCAATGCGTAATGTTGATTTTACACAAGCCTCAAGAAGCGTGTACTTTTGGGCAAAACACATTATAGTTATAACTGAGGTTATTTTGCTTTTTGCAAGGAAAAGAAAGAACGTTGCATTCGGAATATGAGACAACACAACATTTTGCAAGGACCTACATTTATATAATTCTACACATTTCATACTGTTATTAACAACAAAGTCAATCCTTCATCGATCATCTTTGATAGAGTCTTTACACAGAGTATTCCTGGAGGTACTTTTGCCTTCTCTGTAGAGCTTTTGATAAATGGTCATGTCCTTATCAGGACAGGACATCAGAGAACCGGAGGACAGTCAGATTTTATTCAGATATGTATCATTTGTATAAAAGTTTAAACAATCTGTGTGTCAAAAAAACAATAAAAACTGCTAACCGCAAACTCTTTGTGTCATATGTTGCTAAATATTCAAGACAAATTAACAATGATTTCATACATGCATAAGGAAATATGAATCTGCATGCAGTATTTATTCACCAATCAGCGTAACTTAATTGGTGACTATACTTTCATTATCAATCAGTTTAAAAAGCATGAATAATTCTTATATTGCAAGTGTTAAATATGTGGGTGAGTGTATTTGCATTATTTAATACCATCGAAGCCATTAAAAGCTAAGCCATTAAGCTAGCAGTAAAATACATTTTCAAAACTACACCCAAAGAAGGAATATAACATTTACAATATATGCTTAAAAAGTGAAAATTCCTTTCTTTAAGACTGGGTATGAGTTGTTGCCATGGAAACAGACAAAAAAAAAAAACCAAAGGAAATGTTAAAATAGCATCAGGCGCCACTCCAGCATATGGATGACGTGTATATGCAGTTTGTTGAGGACATTTGAAATAGTTTTAAAGTTATTCTGCAGAAGAAGAAGAAAAAACACTTCACACTCAAAATAGACAAAGTTGAATATTTTTTCCAATGAGAAAAATAAACACGGCAAAATCCCAAAAGACACAACTGCGGCATATGTTTGATAGGCTGCCAAATTTCAAGCACAGTTTATGTCTTGAACTAAAAATGGATACAGGCATAATGAGCAATAGCTATATCCCTGTCCTTAAAAGGTGCTTTGTGATGGCAAGATAGTTTTGAAGGTATCAACTGAAGCTGTGCAACAATTAATACAGCCGTTATATGTGGCTATATGCTTGAATACTCATATACATGCATGCAGCGTTAAAATATAAGTGTATCTGTTTGCGTGTGAAGTTTGAGGACCGAGGGAAACCACAGCATCTCCTCCGTGTCTCGCTGGCTACGCTCTATATCTTTATGGCAGGTGGGGCATGTCCCATACGATTGGACAAAAGGCCAAAGACAGATAGTGACAGGCTTTGCCCTCATGTCACCCACACTCAGTCGCTTTTCATTGTTGTCCCTTGCTCAAAGCATAGTGTGAGCAGCAGTAGCCTCCTTGTTTTCCCTGCTGCTTTTAAGGCTTTCTACAAAGCCTGTGAGTGGCACCGGGCTGTGTCAGTTGTCACACACACACACACACATACACACACCACAACAGCAGCGAGGAATGCAATCCTTGAGGGTTGGTTGTGACGCAGGACACGCAGGCAATGTGAGGAATCACGGACTGAGAGAGACACGAAATGCTAAAAAATGTGTAGAAGCGGTGGAGCCGTCTCATTCCACCGCCTTCTGACAGATGGAACTGCTGACCGAACGCTCGTGTTCTGCATGTGCTCATGTAAACCGGACGGCCTCTCTTCTTGCTTGTTCAAGTGCAGTGTGGGGATTTGGGTTGTCTTGCATTGTGTTTCCTCTACACATCCGTAGGTTGGACAGCAAGGCCTCTGGAGTCTCCTTAGCCCAGCTGCATCCTCCACTCATGGTCAGGTTTACACTGGAAGTTACTGCAGTTGAATCTTAATGGCTCTCCAGTCTAGTACGGCTACGACTGCTCTAAGGTGCAGATGTAAGCTGCGTTTCAGCAGTGCATACATCAGCTTTGGTGTCAGGACGGCGTGCAAAGAAAGGCACTCATCAGGTCAGAGTTCGGACATGGAGACGACAAAATTTCTCAGCTCTTCTATTCGCCCCCTACCTATTTTTTTATTTTTTTAAAGAGTGACTACAACTGACTCTGGCATTAAAGATTAAGTGCAGAACATCTGTCTCTACTGTTGTTGAGCAGAACATTTATCACAAACAAGACATATTTCTTTTCAAATGGGGATGTCCGCATTGATTTCTCCACTGGGTCCTATAAGCTGAGGATGAGAATCATCCAGGGGGGGTCGTAGGAGTCAGTCCTGGGACGATACAAGGGCTCAAAAAACAATTCAAACTGGACTGCACATGAAATTCACTTTGTTTTTCCTTTCGCTCGCTGTGGATAGTTGGATCATTTATCAGCGTACCTCCCTAAAACGTAATTTGATAGATTAAAAGAAAATCCCTCTTTGGCTGACGCATACTGTATGTACTTTATGCAACCCATAATGATGGGTCACAGGTCAATATTGCTTTGTTGCCTCTCACTAGTTGAAAAGATTGGTGCCAACTCCTGCAAAAAAATCTGACGAGAACGAAAAGATAATAAAGATGTTGACGTTCATTGTTGCAGAACTGTAGCAGGGTGTCGCTCTCATGTTTCATTTTTACGAGGCACCTGGTGAACCCATAACAGGTGCTCAATATCCACCTAGCCATGTTGGGTGCCTGTTCTCCAGTGTGAAAGTCCTGTGCTATTTCCAAAAGCATGGTAACATTAGCCCAGCCTGATCAAGGCTTTCACCCCTATCATGGGGCCACATGCCACATGTCACGGTCTGCTTCACAGAAAAAGAGAGCGGGAGTAGCAGAGCGGCCATTGCTCTGCCTGCATATAGTCACCCTCACCAGGAGAAACATTTCCAGCCCCCCCCCCCGAATGTCAGTGGACAATCACAGTGCATCGTTTCACACAGCAGAGCAACGAGCAGAGCCTGAAGTCTGTAAGACCAGAAGTCTTCCAAGCGACCTTTGGGTGTGGGTTTAGCGAGGATTTGAGGTGTAAAACCAAAGACTGTGAAGGTGTCAGGGCTTGGTGGTCGATCGTCTCCTATAAGTTCCTTGATTCTTATCCAGCCTGCAGCTGCCTTCTTTAACGGACACATTTATTTGGAACGCTCAGCAGCTATCCATTCATCACTCCTCGACTCCCCCCTTTATTAGCTTGTCACCCATAACAGAGTGCAGCGGTGAAACAGTTGTGCGGCACTTCGTGGCTAAGAAGGAAGGGTAACGCGGCTGTTTCTCTTACATAAATGACTAATGAAGCTGAATATTTGCATGCTCTTAGTCTAAGGGAGCTGCCAGTAGCTGAAGGCATCCCCTTTGTCTGCAAGTATGTCTGAACAAGAGTGCTGAAAAACTTCATACGTCTCATGTTGGTTCACTTTATGGCGTTAGGTTGTGAAGTATAAAGAAGAAACGAGTCAGGAGAGGGCGGAGGGGGGGGGGGGGGGGCAAGGGAGTACAGATGAGATTGTATCAGCCGCATGGAAACAGTTAGTCAAGCCCTAAAACTCTGCTTTGAACTGAGAATAAGAAAAAAAAAGCCACTTTCCCTCGCAAAGCATTAAAATACACGCCATTGACATGCAAGGAAAAGACACATTTCTTTACACAATACCTCCAACGCCGGAGCCAGGAAGCAGGGACGGCCCTGCCTGCCCGCCCTTATCCCGGCTTAAATCTCACCTGCAAGAGAGAAAAGCCATTAAACCGTTTAATTTTCTTGTTCTCATTTTTTTCCCCCCCTTCTGGCAAAAAAAGAAAAATTAAAAAAAGAGATGATTTTTCAAACCTCTGACAGCCGAGCCTTTCGCAGGATTTAGTCCATCTGAAAACATGTGGTAAGCCCTGCGGAATGTCTCAAATGATTCCCAGATGTGGGCCCGCAGACAGGTTTAACCCATTCCCCTCCCGCTCAGCAGCATGCAGGAGAGACCTTGCATGGAGAAAGTCTGAGCAGTATCAAAAAACGTTTACCCCCCTCTGTCGAGTTTTGTTACTTTCGAAGCATTAGGGCTCACTGAACTATGGCTTAATGTAATTTGCCGTAAAGCTAAAAAACCTAAGTCCCCTCATGCTGCATTACCCAAGAATAAAGAATGCC
Organism: Brachionichthys hirsutus; assembly: GCF_040956055.1. Classification (NCBI taxonomy): domain Eukaryota; kingdom Metazoa; phylum Chordata; class Actinopteri; order Lophiiformes; family Brachionichthyidae; genus Brachionichthys; species Brachionichthys hirsutus. The sequence goes on along the minus strand of NC_090917.1, from coordinate 5,835,659 downwards.
ATTTTTTCCAGATGACTCAGCAATCGCAGAGACCTGGCAAAGTCAAGGAAAATACCTTTAAGATCCGTTCACGCCCCCGACATGATTAACAGCTCTTCGCATTGCTCAACAGACTATTTCTTTGGCTTCCCTCCCGCCGCAGAGCAATCAAAGCGGAAAATCTTTCTTTGTGTATCAGCTCAAAAACATTGTCTCTCAGGGCATTTAATCGTCTGCTGAGCTTCACCAATGCCAAATAAAAGAAAGGCAAGACTGAAGCTTACTTAATGCTTCGCTAGCGCTGCGTCAATGTTTACATGGTACGATTAACCCGAGACTTAAAACAGAGTTGCTGAATTCCTTCACGAAGGACGGGGCCGATGCAGCAACGCTCCCAAAGATGGCAGCTTTGACGAGATAGCAAGGGAGGCAACAGAAACTCCTAAACAGGGTGGAGAGAGGGAGCCGTTTGATATCCTACGAGCAATAAACTCAAATAACCCCATTCCCAGTTCTCACTCTCTATCTTCAGCGCTGCCGATCCCTCCTTCTTTCTCTCTCTCTCTTTCTTTTTCCTTCCGCCCATACTTCTCTCACCAGCTAAGCCAACTGTGAAGCAGTTGTCCAACACGCCCATCATCCTGCCAGCCAGCTTGTTGGACTGAGTCCCAACGTTCACAATCATAACAGACAGGGTACGTGCAGACAACTGATAGAGTTGCACTGAGATTAGGGGCCGAGTGGCAAAAGCAGCCACTCTGGTGAGCGAGGGGGAAAACAAATAGGGGTGCAGCAGTCAGAGGAAGAAAGATGGCGGGAATAGCCTTGTTCTGTGAGGCCCTTAGCAGGATATCAGAGGCCGTACCAGGCCAGAGAGGGCTGGGAAACATTGTTACTGCTTTGAGCGTCCACATGTGAATGCACCACAAAACCCCCTCTTCCTTTTGCCTCCCTCCCACAGGCCTCTCTATGGAAAGTCCAGCATTTTAAAAGAAGCAAAAAAAACAACAGCTAATTCCAAATGCTGTTTTTTTTTTTTTTCTAAAGGGGAAAAAAGAAAACTCTTGCTTCTTTAGCTGCGCCCTGTTGCACGCAGCCAGATGCTCTGTTACTCAGGTCACCTATACTGAGGTGGAAAAATGTTTTTTTTTTATTTCCAGGATCATATCCAGAACAGATTAGGCTTAATGTGAATCTGGGATTGTATTTGTGGATCTTTAATTTCACCCCTTTCCCCACTCCTTATCATGCACAGGAATGGAAATGGAATATGCATGAGAAAGCTATAGTGCTGGATATTGACAAGTAAGACAAACAAATGTGACTCAAGGTCAGGAGACATTAAATATTAGCTTACCTGAAACTAACAGAAGCTCTTTGTGCACGGAGATTGTGCAACGGTGCTGCAGCAAACACCCTTCTCTTATGGCATATTTGTTTTTTGTCTTAGACAGCGAGGAGTTCCTGTAAGCCATGTCTCTGCTAGCTCATTTTTAAAGCTCCTATAGTTGTGGGTCTCATGTTATTATTGGAGATGCCCCAACCCTGTTTTTGACGTACCTTCTCACGGACTCACACGTTTAGCACGGGTGTTGATTCGGTGCTGCTGGGGCCTTTGCTGCAAGCTTATGGATTGAATAACATTGTCCGCCTTTTGAGCATTTAAACAGAATGGCTAGGGGCAATAAGGAACAGGTGACAACAGGAAGTCACTTCCCATTTGCTGACCACCGAGAACCAGTTTCAGCATTCACTGCAAAAAAAAACACCCCAGAAAACAACAACAAAAAACAATTGTGCACGGGGCCTCCATACCCACTCTTATGTTACAACCCCCCCCTGCTGAGTCTTCCATATTGGATCGTTGGGATGCCAGTTACCAACATGTTCTCCTTCCCAGCATCTCATCAGAGAAAACCTAGAGAGTATGTCCCTTTAATTAGACCGCCCGTGAAAATAATGGTGCATTAATGACATTTCTATGGGGCCCAATGAGCTGGAACAACAGAGGGAAGACTAAATCACAAATCAATTCCAACAAATGTAATTAAGGCTTAATTAGCCTCTGGGGCGTCACTAGAATGCCACTGAGGGGATGATGTGGAGGAAGAGAGAAAGAGTGAGGGGACGTGAAAGTGACATTTAAGGAAAATAAGACCGTCATGGATCATGGGAACATGTCTGTCCTTTAACCTTCCTCGTGCATAACAATCATTAACTACAGTCTGCATGCATCGTGAGTGTGTGTCATGCACCGATATGATAACATCGCTTAATGGTCTACATGCTTTGATTAGACTCATCAGGAATTCCTGCATCTGTATGCTAAATGTGCGGCTCTTGGCACGTGCCTCTGCGGTTTAAAGGGGAGGGCTGATTTAAAGGCAACACTTCCAGTGTGGAGCCACACAGTCAGCGCTGGGTAGAGAAGTGCTAATTCTCTATAAAAACAGCAGCATGGACGGTTAGGCCCAGCAACATTCTGGTGTTAAAAAGAAAGGAATGGAAGAAAAGAAAAACAGAGTGGGGGGAAAAAAAAGAAATGCAAAACCACAGGGAGGCCAAGGGAGGAATGGTGCGCCTCGCTGGATGCCAGATCACACAAACACAGACTCTCGAGCCAATAAATGAGCTTCATAAACTGCAATTAAAACCCTGGGCACTAATTTAGTGGAAATGGCAGCCTGTAAAACACAAAGCGTGTTAGAGAAAGGAGGATGAGGAAGAGAGGGAGAAAAGGAAATGTGCGGACTCTTTTGCTCTTGGATAATTCAAACCATACCGGCCTTGTGCTTTCTCCTGGCTGGCGCTGCACACCAAATGAACAGATATTTATGCGAATCTTTTTTTAATAAACAACAAAAGAATCACCACACACACACACACACACACACACACACTTACATTTCATACTCACCTGCAACTGCTGAAACCTCTTCCGACATCCAGGCAGAGGCATCACATCGTTGGTGCAGTGGTGAACTGGATGTGGCTGATGGGAGACATCTGTCCTGCCTCAGCCTTCAAAAATTATAGAATGAGGTGTCAACATCGTGACCCCCCCCCCCCCCACCCCACCCCCACCACCACTACCACTACCACACACACACACATATGGGAAGACTCTAAAAGCAAGGGATCCCATTCCACAAATGCATCTTTCTCCTCCCAGCCACCACAAACAGCTTAATATGCTTGTCAGGTCGGTGTGCAGTGCAGCCCACATTACAGCTGGCACGACTGTAATTGAGTGCTCATGTCATGCAACCCAGTGCAACTCTGCTGGATAATGTTGTTGATGCTTTCTCCTCTGCGGTGAAGAGCGACGGCATGAAATCCGCTGCGTGTGAGCAGGATGGGTGGTTTCGACACCTTTTCCTGGTAATGACTGCCGTTTGTTGTGTGACCTCGAGTAAAATCTCACGCTGCAGCTTTAAATGGAAGTCTGCATAGTTAGCGTCTTAAAATGAAATGGTCATTAAAAACACTGATGGCTCACACCTTTGTGCACACAGCGATGCAAAAAATGAATGCAGTGCGGTGAGCTTTTGTAAATGTCAAATAATTATTTCAATGAAATCTCAGTTTTATTGTTTTAGACACCCCATAGATGCACCAGCAGTGTCGTCCCTGCGCCACATCCCTGAACTAAAAATACGTTTTTTTAAAGCAATCCCGTGTGCTGTGTTGTCTATTTTAATTGCTTATTGATTGCTGTGTCATGCTGTGACAAAAGCAGAGGAAACAATAGAGGAAAACCCACAAGTGATGAGGATTGAGCGTAAAGTAAACTCTGCTGGAGAGGAGATAAAGGGGATTTTTAAAAAAACACACTGCACTTTGGCTCACAGGAGGATGTCCGGTTTAAGTGCATTCACTGCCCTTTATTTGCTTGTTAAAGACTTTATTGCAAAATCAGTAATGCATAAAAGAAAAAGTCCCACACTGATTACAGGAGTGGATGTTTGAGGTTCGAGCTTTCATCGCTGTCCGAATCCTCCCTTCTTGTCTTGGTTTCTTGCGGGAGTCACCCTCACATCTGATAACGCATGAGCACTCGCACACATTTCTAATAAAACAAAGATTCAGCACAATTTAGGAACAAGTACACAAGTGCTCTGAGGATTATTTTTAATTTAGTACAATATACAGCGTGAGCAAAATTCTCCTTGTGGTGACACAAAGCCATAATTGTGTTTCTTCTGAATTTCTTACGAGGAGAAATACTTGAAGAAATACAAGAGTTTTAAGATCAACTGGGCTTTGCAGCAGCTTTTATCAGATCACATACTTTCAACCCTCTCAAGCAAGAAATTAGGTTTACTTAATGAAAAACAGTACTCCGATGAAAGATGCTCTATTACTGATCATTAATAATGAAGCTGTAGAGCTGGAGTTACAGAGTGACTTTAACACAGGAAGACAATGTAGAAAGTCACTAGTTTCAGCCTCTGTCTATATGAACAGACTTGCTGCCACTATGACTCGCTGCATGCAGGCACGCAAATAGGAAACGATACCCACATGTAAAGGTCAGCCAGGATCAGGCGTTGCTCGTGTGTGACTTCTGCGTCTTCTCCTCAGGGTTACAAGGTGGGGAGAAGCTGAGAGTAAAAGGCCTTGAGGAGGGACGATACTCCCCAGACGTCTCCCTGTGATCCCCGAGGATTGAGCTGCCGATCTGATCCAAATGAGGCGGAGAAAGAAAACGCCTTCATGCACACACAATAGAAGAAACAGAGGGATAGCAGTTTTAAGCGCATAGGGGTGAACAATGATGTGGTGTATTGTAGCATTACTAGCTCGACCCCATGGTTTTAATTTTGGGCAACTGGACATTGATAAACTACCACAGGTCATTCTCGGTTTTCATTCTAATAAAACATAAATACTGTATCAAACATGCTTCCTCATTCACTGCTGTCTTTGCAACATCACACAACCACTAATGCCCCGAGTTCACAAGAGCACCAACATCTTCCGGTTCTCTCTGCCTCATTAGAGGTTTGTCTGCGAGACTGCGCGTGGGCGAGGGTGAGAGAGTGAACCTAGTTTCTCATCAAACTATTTCTACTTCGGGTGCATCCAAATTATTTCTTACCGCACACAAAAATAAGTATGAAGAAAAAAAAAAAGGTCTGATCCAGTACTGATGATGACTTTTCCTTTTATGGAAGTACTTCTCATAAAAAAAAAACATATTATAAAATAATATAAATTCGCTTCTAAATAGAAACTTCTCCCAGGGGGGGAATGTTAATAATTAATAGTTTTATTGTTAAGAAAGCAGTGCTTTGTCTATTCAGTGAGGTTACGGAATGCCAAACTGGCAAGAGAATGCGTCTGGTGCCGTCTCCCTTGAGAGAAAATATCTTGCTGGACTATTTGCAGCTAAAACACGCGTCTCCTTGTGAAGCCAATCTGCAAGTCCCACTGTTTTTCACCACGAGTGATGGCGCACGGGAGAAAGCCACGATCAGCACAGGTTTAAGAAGGGCTAAATCGTACTTCTGTTGGGAAGAGGGTGTTGAAAACCACAAGGAAGACACATGAGAGCAGCAGACGCTGGCATAATTGTTGCCGTGGCCAGATCGGTTTGGAGCTCAGTGACGCAGAACAGAGATTAAGGGCAGATTGTCCTGGTTGGATTAGCAGCAGTTGCTACATGACGCTAATGGATCACAGTGCAGACCGGAGTAGATGTTTATGTTTGTGCCGCTGGGTTGTTTAAAAAGGGTGCTCATATATCCTGACACATCCGAACCCAACCCAATGAATCGGAGACAGACCGACTCATTTTGTTAAATGGTTTGTTGCGGTGTGCACCTTTTAATTGTACTGTGCTGATGTTTTACGTTATGAGGTCTGCACACCTTTGCAGGTATGTCGGGAAGGCCGCTGAAAACTGAGCATCTAGCACAGGCATGGGCAAACTACGGCCCAGGGGCCATATGCGGCCCCTTGGGCTTTTTAATCCGGCCCGCGGAATTTGTCCAAATTATATCATAAAATGTTATTATAATTAAACCTTATTCCTTTTACCTTTTTAAGATTATCTTTTTATTGTCATTATATGTTTTACACTTTTTACACTGCAAACACACAACGAAATTCCACTTTTTCCCCTGTAATGTTACCTGTAAAAGGCCAAATCCTTTCATGTAATGACTTTTACATGTCATTTATATTAGTTCACACAAAATTTAGAACCCATTGTGGCCTGCGAGTCAAAAAGTTTGCCCACCCCTGATCTAGCACCACTGCACTCTATAACTATAGTGCTGGCAGCAAGAGGGGAAATAAAAAGTCAAACAGCAACTGAACAGAACAGACCCGGATGTACCGCCACGAAATACGCTTCTCGACATTTGCGGCGCAAGTTCCTGCGATGCAAACGCAGTGATTTCCCCGTCTATACCTGGTTTGCCCTATTTTGTCCTCGTCATCTGTCAAATGAAACAACGTAACTCACTGTCACCGTTAGCTATCATCCTTCTATCACATCTTCCCACAACACCAAGGATTACAGTGATATAAAGGGGCGAGAGGAGAGAGGGAAAAAAAACATCCCATCTGTTGGTTTTACTCAGCTAATTCCATAAAGAGACGAGGCCGTGTCTGAAACGGTTGAATACATTGGAAGCATCTTCCAGAAGATGGAACTCTTTTGCAGCCAGAGCTCCGCCCCGAGACAAACTTCCAGTAAATCTGTTGACAACTTTTCATCAATGGTGGCGGTAATGACCTTTCATGGCTTCGTTCTAATCACACAGCAGGAGAACGGGAAAGAGATAACAGATGCAGACGGTTAACTAGCCAAGCGGGCTAATTAACCGTCTCAGCTCCTCTGAGAAATGATTCAAAGTGGGAACATGAGTCTACATTTCTAGACAGTGACTGGCCTAGTTTCAAGAGTGCAATTCTCTCTCTCTCTATCTGTCTCCCTCGCTCTCTCTCCACCACCGCAGTGGAGCAGCCAAACAAATCATGCAAAGTTAACATGAAGGTTTTGCTCTCGGAGGTCACAGGATCTCTCACAGAACCGCTGACCTCTGTGCTGGAGGGAGGAGGGAAGCCGATAAACCCGCCTCCTTTGAGCCTTGATGCCATTACTTTTTCTGATGTTTTTCCCAGTCCCTGCATCCACCTACATGTCTCATTATTTTTTGATAGTCCCTCTTGTCTCATGCCTCTGCCCTTGCTTCCCTTTTTTTTCATCCCTCTGCTTGTTGAAGTGGAAAGCCAGCCTGTCGCTCGACGTTATAGCTGGCATCAGACCAGTGGAGTGACGCAAGGCGCGCAGGCCGACTGGAGTGACTGAACCACTGCGCCAACTTGTCTCTCTTTTCCTGCCTATAGTCTCTGCACGAAAAAGAACAGAGGTGATTAAAAGACGACAGAGAGACAGGGAGTGTGGAGGAGTGATTTAGAGGCTAAACGAAACAAGGAGCACAATCGGTGATGGAGAGGAAGGCCTTTCACATCAAAGGAGGAAGAGCCTTTGTAGCAAAACTCAATCCAGTCACGTTGACTCTAAGGTTCTGCAGGGACCGAGAAGGGAAAGAATGAGGAAGAACCAAAGAGGACAACAGGTTTGCTCATTTGTTAATCCCCTAAAGCCCCCCCCCCCTCCTCCCTCCAGTGTGTCCTTCCCAATATTTCGCTCCAGTGGAAAGCCCCCCCGCCCTGTGAAAAGATTTCCCTGGAGAGAGTCAGATGGTACCTCTTTACCCCCCACCTCTCTCTACCTCTTTTTTTTTGTCCAACCTTCCTCCCTCTGTCACTCGGTGGGTCTTTCTCATCTCCTCCTCTGCCGCCATCGTATCACTCAATGCTATACGGCACCGATGTGTGAAGAGCGCCCCACCGAGGGGCCTCCGAAATATTCAAGGTCACAGCTTGACAACGTGCACGCTGTAGCGCGTGGACTGTTTCACAAGGCATGTGATGTTTTGTAATATCGCCCTACAAATCTGATAGCGTGTGCATGCGTGTGAGCAAATTTGTGCAATTTGCGAAACAGGATGACCTGTGGACAGGGTGTGACTTGGCACTGGGAGTGTTTACTGCCTTCTGAATTCCGAAACCATCGAGGCTGAGTTGACTCATACCGGTTCAGTTGTAGTTTGTCAATCTGGATTGTGTGAGAAAAGTTTCGTGTCAAGTGAAAACGTTGTCGAAGCAGAAAGGAAAGGCTGCCGGAGATGCTTCATTTTTTTTTGTGTGTCACAGCTAAAAGATTAGCGCGTATATAGATAGTGATCGTCAAGGAAGTAGGGTGTTAAGATAGTTGGATGGCTGGTGCACGCTGTATCATGCCTCTGGTACGGCTCCAAATAGAGGCTTTTGTTTCATGTAATTGCAACTTCCCCCTCCCATTCTTTCCTGTCTGCTTGTTGAATTAAGCCAAGAATGTGGGAAAAATATTTTTAGAATGAATGAACAAGTTTTGCATGATTTTGAGAATATACAGTTTAATTTGCGCCCCTCTGGACACCGAACTTCAACTTCAACGGAAGCCAAATGGAATATGATGCAACAAAAAAAAAAAAAAAATCAAATGATGGAAATGATACGAGACTCGCTCACTCTTATTTCAACACACATTGCGAGCGACAGAGATGACTCATCTGCAGCCATCAGCCGAGCTAGCATTGATCAGGCCTGGCTGTCAACTCACCACCAATCCGATCATGTCCATTGATCCAACACCATGGGAAGAATCTTCAAAAATACGTGATATTACTGTGTCAAAATTAGAAGGAAATCAATGCTGATCGTAATGCATGAGGGGTGCAGATGAAATGCGGTGCATTCAGCCTATTAGTTTGTGTGAGTGGCTGCACTTGTGCAAACGCGACAAATGTGGCTCCCACATGGAGCTGTCACCAATCTGGTTTGGATGAGACACGGGTGAATGGACGTCTACACGCCAAACCAAAATGGAACTAAATGGCGTGCTTGTCTGACAAGGCCCAACAGATCTGGACTTTTATCCACATCTGTACCAAAGTTTAAAGGGGTCTGGCTCAAGACTCATCCTCTAGCCAAGTTTTAATTAAATCTGGTCAGTTTTTCTTTTAATGTAATTCTGCTGAGAAAGCCAGCAAAACAAATACACACAGCTCAAGGCATAAACTCCTCGGCCAGGGTCATTACGAACAAGAGGAAAAGTAAAAAAGAACATTTCATCAGAGTAACTGAAACAAAACCTTGTGTAGTTTGGACAAAGAATGAATACTGATCATCTTTCCTCTCGCTGTGGAACATAGATCAGAGGAGATAAAGAAGAGCAAGACAGCAGTAAAAGAGCGGGAGAGACGTAGCCCCGAGACGTGCGTGCTATGAGACACTTGCCTGTTGCTCCACGGTCTGCCCAGGAGGATGACGGACAGACGTGGGGATAAAGATAAGCCAATGAAGAGAAATGATTGTTCGACTGAGCTGGGATGAGAGCGTCAAAGGCATGTAAGAGAGAAGTAAGAAGATACAAATGATTCCATGCTGCTGGAATGAAGCATACTCCCGCGCCTCTTATCTGTCTGGGGGAGGAGAGGACACGAAAGCAGTGGGAGTATCACACTGGACCGAACACGAAAATGAGACGGAGGCAAAAGAATAAGAGGCCGAGGGGGAATTGCCGGAACAAGTAGAACATAAAGATCCTGCTTTTATTTCATTCTTTTGTCTTAATCACAGAGCTGTGAGGCACGCACGCACACACACACACACACACACACACACACTACACGTGTTTAGCCAGAGGTGAGCAGACTTTTTCTTTCAAAAAAAGCACAGATGCAGATGTGTGGGCGGGTGGGTGGGGGTTACAGCGCAGGGCGACCGTTCAGAGTTTGTCTTTTTATCAGGTGAAGAAGAATAAGGGAGGGGGCGGTGTAAGATTTATCTGCTGCCGGCGGAAAACTTTGACCCCAGAGTTGTAAATCTGTCAAAGGAGTCTAGCCAGCTCAACAGGAAACACGAAGAGGAAAGGAAAAAGGGGTGGTGGGGGGGGGGCTACACCCATAACCCCAACCATTACAAAAGAGGCACCTTTCAGAGTCAGTGGTGTGTATATGTGTGCCTGCGTACGTGTGTGTTGGGAGGGGGGGGGGGGATCCCTGCCATGTTTATAATCCTGAAACTGATCCCTCACAGCTGGCGATCCCACCCCCCAAAAAAGACAAATAATTTTGAAAAATGTGCAGAAAATTACTCCTCTGATAAATGGATTTTCCAAATGCCCGTTCTTCTCCTATATAAGTCGTTTAAATGCAACCCCCACTGTTCATGTTCTGGGTCAGGTTTATTTGTTTGTTGTTTTTGTTTTTGTTTTCTTTCTTTCTGAATTCAGGGGAATCATTATAAAAAAATACAAAATCTGACTGAAGGAGTTTTGTAGCGTTTCAACGTGCAAATAAGTCCTTTGAAAACAATCTGTCACCTGCCAGCATTTAACAGCACGTAAATCTGTCCAGTCAATTAACGGCCTAAACTTAAAGTTTGTTCTGGATATAGTTCTTATTTGTATCCTGATGCTTGTTCATGTTCCAGGAAAGCCGGAGTTTTCAGTTCTGCTCCTCTGTGAAGACTCTTCCCAAATCCATTCTGAACCCGTCCCTGATATCTATCACTGTCTGTAACTTCCTGAGTTAAAACCGTGCCCCCGGGGGTTTCCAGTCATTTTAAAGAAAGTGAAATAATATTTGGAACCGCCCCTTTGCTTGGATCTACTCCCAAATTCATGGTCCACTCTTTCCACTTAATTTCATGGTAATCCATCAAGAATATTGACCAAAAAGTCTGATCTTGTAATCTTCAAAAAAGTTAATAAAAAATAATTATAAGAAAAATTCGGAATGTGCCCCTTTAAGTGGATAATGTTTAAAATGTCCTGGATTCTTCCTGACTGCTCACCTTTCTGCCAATTTTATTAAAATCTGTCAGGTAGTAAGAGATTAATTGGTTTTAAAAAAAAGTCCCATCTGTGGAATTAATTCCTGGATCCACAGCTTTATCTGGATCCACTTCGTTATTTGATAGTTCCTCCCTGCCTATAGTCGGATTTATTTTCTGACCTTACTCTCCTTGATCTATGCTTGTTTAGGCAATCTGTCATACTTATCACACAAAATAATAATTCCTTGCTTACTCTGCAGAGAACCTCTGGTGTGATATAGAACTGGAAGCAAAACACAAAATCACAAACATGATGATCAGGAGTTTGGATCCACATCCAGCGGATTAACAAAAGGCTCACTCGACCCAACATCTTTCCACCGGGTTAAGTGTGACCAGTCTGTCCCGTTCACCCTGCGCCTGCTCTGTGCCCGCGGGGGCAGGACGATTGGACACGCTTTACGGGGACTAAAATGATCCATTGCTGAGCCCTGGGAAACCGCTACACCTTGGCACAGGGTGGCACGCTGTCACAGGCTGCCCTGGGAACAGCTCAATTAGCCACTTAGCCACAACCCCCACAATCACAAGACTGAGATTTCCAGCTTGTGTTTCAGGATGGGAGGAGAACATGAGCATTTTTCTCCCTCTCTCTCTCTCTCTCTTTTTTTTTTTTACTTTCGTCTTCTGCCAAATCATCCATAAAACAGGACAGGAATGCTGGTAGAGGGAATGCGCTATTGTTCACTGGCAGTTGTCATTGCATTGCTTTAACCAACCCCGCCCCCAGAGAAAACAGTGAGAGACGGCTGAGCTATTGTGTCAGTGAGTTCATTCACAAATTACTACTAGAGTTCTGAGGCTGCAGCATGAATGTGTGGGAGCATATCTGGACTGCATGGAAACAGAGCCGTGAAGTGACAGAAGAGTGCGGGGGGGGGGATCAGAACAGCCAATGAGATAGAGGGTTCAGTGTAATTCAGCACATGCATGTGTGTGTGTGTGTGTGTGCATATGTACAGAGTGTGTAAATGAATAACCGCCCAAACAAGAGAGCAATCATTCTGTGGCACTGTCACACACTTCTCACGTTACTGTGAGCAAGGCATGTTTTCATGTTACTGTTGAAGGACTGGGAGAACGAGATAGTCATTATCAGTCAGTATCATTTGCTTGTGTGCATGTTTTGAGTGCCAAGGTAAAAATCTGATGCTTACCACAGGAAATTGTAGTTCCTGTTTTGACGCCACCCCTCCTTTTACAAATTTTCACCTTTAAAAAAAAATCTATTCTTAAACCTCCTGTCCCCTCACGGACCCACAGAGACAACCCGGATAAAGAAATAGCACAATACGCTAACTCAGATGAAGCCTGGTGGCAGCAGTTTCTATATAAACATACATGTGAACGTGCAGGAACATGTGGGGATGGTGCTGGCGCGGTGGGGGTGTCAGAGGGCACAGGAGGCCACGTTTGGAGAACTTGTGGTGACGGATACATGTGCAGCTTCACAGAAGGGGAAGTGAAAGCTGATGGCTGCAGCTGCTCACGTCTAGAAGGCTTCATCTACACGAGCAATACGAGAAAGGAAGTGAAGAGCAGAATCTGGCAGCGTGCCCCGAGTAATCTGACTGTTACAACCCGCCGTGCATGCGAGTAGAAGTGTGTGTATTATTGCTATCGGTACACAAAGACGAACCAGCCAAAGTTCCGTTTTCCTCTGCCTTGGTTATCCCCGGTGAGATAAACAGGATTAACACTTTCTGATGTAGAAAGTTGGTATGTTTTTGTGTGGGTGTTTTTTTTTATGCCGCTTGCCAAAGGAGAAGTGTGTCCTTCTGGCATTGCTTGTTGACAAAGTGATTTGTCTGGGGGGGGGGGGGGGGGGGGGCATGCTCTTTGAATCTTCGACTAGGTGGTTTCCTGCATCATCCACTCTCAAAAAGGTCCTGCAATTGATAAGGTCACAATGATTGGTGAGGTGAACCTGATTTATTTTGTATTTTTATTTGGTTACCTGGTGTGACATTAACTCATTCATTCACTCATTCATTCACTCACACCCTGGACTAGCACAACTCCTGTCTGGATTAATGGGCAGGCAGATTATCGTGTCCAATGTGTTGACACAACGACTACCAAGTTTTAATCTTCATCTATAAATATTATCTATCAAATCAAATCAAAATCAAAATACATTTATTGCAATTATGCCATGAATAACGAGACAGTAAGGGAAACCCAAGCAACATAACACAACACAAAAATGTAACATGGAATAAATTCAAATATAAATACAGGATCTTTTTTTTTTTTTTTTTTTTTTACAATAAACAGTTTTTAACCTATGAAATATGCATACGATATCTATAATATATCTATAGTATTAAAGACAACAGTTTGCTCATGTGTAGTTCCAGCCTGCCTCCTCTCCCAGCTGGCAGCCTGCACATTTTAGAGCGGACAGAAGCTACTTTAGTAGCAGCCACTAAACTTAAGGGAACCCCATATTGAATCCTTTACTCTATATTAGCATTATTATATTCGATCTTACAGTACGACATACGAGTTTATTGCATGTGATATGCGTCTCAGATTAGGATTGAATATCTTGATGTCTAGCCTAGTAGGCCCTTATAATGTTGCTTGATTTAAAGCTTAACCAATCCAGATAATAGAAACTGTAATATTCACATGGCCTTTGCATTCATTTAATTCAGACATACTGTATACCACACTATATTATATACTACATTATAGGGCCAAAAACAACAACACATCTCCAACATAATCACAATTTTCCAAAATCAGCACAGAAATGTTTAAAGACGTGGAGGCGAATGTTGTTTTTGGCCTGAACTCGTATACCCCCCCCCCGCCCCCATGCCTGTCCCAGAGACTCCCACTCTAAGCCCTGAGCTCCGGTATGAAATCAACATTGGGCCTGCAGGAAATGAGAGATCTCCACAGGAGATAGAAGAGGGAGGGATGATGGAGGAGGAGGAGACAAAAGAAAAACAGACAAAAAGAACTATGGACTTAACTTTTGGCGTGCAAATCTCTCCATCTTACGTTCCCGACGCCTGTCCCCATCTGTCATCCCTCCCTCGGCTCTGTGTCTGTGCACATCTGTTAGCGGTGTGGGTTCTTGCTTGCAGCTGCGCCTGCATCTGCATGCTAAAGCTAGCAGGACTCACCTTATGAAAGGCTCCGGCCTTGTTTTTTTTTCCTGGCACAGCAATTTGTTGGCTCCGCCAAGAAAGTGGACGAGCATCGAGCCATTTCAGCGGGGCCTTGTTTTTGTTATTCCACACTCAGCAACAACATGACCTCATATGACCCCCCCCCCCCCCACACACACACACACACACACACACCACCACCACATCAGTTACACGTGGCTAGAACACAGGGAAGTGTTCAAGGTGGAGGAGGCAGGACATGACCATGCAGTGCACCGAACGCAGATGAGTCTGCACTTTGCATGAAATTGTTTGGCTTGAAAACACAACCGAGTCTGCTTTAAGAGCGGCCGCCTCAAAGGCACGGCGCAGAGCCGAGGGGGTGTTTTGCCTTTCAACACACACACACAACCGTTTTTGTTTCTCTGTGTGCAGATAAGTGAGACACACAAAGGGGTGGGGTAGCAATGAGGGGCTCGGTTAATGGCTTTTAAATTTCCACTGAGTGAGTGACTTACAACTGTGGAGGAGCACAGCTGTTCCTGATTTGGGGAACAAAGAGGGGGCAACAGCAGCGAACTGAGAGATTGGACTGGGCCAGAATCTCCCAGGAATGACACCGCTGTGTGTGTGCGTGTGTGTGTGTGTGTTTGTGTGTGCATACTATCCTGTAAGTATCTGTGGTCATCCTTCATGTTCTTTGCTGAGTGCATGTTGGTGCATGTGAGATTATGGCCACAGAGCAGCAATAGAGGAGGTCAGACGTGTGAGATTTGATGCAGATAGGAGGAACGGAGATGAGAGGGAGGATCAGAGATGGGATTAAGGAAAAATAATCCAGCTTCAGGTCGAAGGTTTTCAAACCTGGGCAGACGACAACGCAGTATGTTCAGACGCAGCCTCGCTCAAAGAGTTCATGCTTCTGGATGTCAAACATTTTATAGTGGAGTCCCACCCATGAAATACTGCTTCCTGGCCCCCTTCGCACACACACACACACACACACACACACACAGCGTCTCCCTTCCGAGCTGCACTTTGTTTCCTGCTTTCCTTTTCTTCGGAGGCCCCAGCGCTGTAAAACATAGCAGGTCAGTGTCACATGACTCCAGGTCCAGGATGCCAGAGTATGGGACTGGCCCTCTGCAGTGCCGGAGCAGGAGTTGGATGTCTAAGTGCACATGGGGTGGAGCAGCGGTGAAGGAGAACGACGAAGACCGACAGCGGGGAAGAGAAGCAGCGAGGCAGACGTGCGGAGAATCAGTGAAGGAAAAGAAAGAAAGAAAGGCACAGAGAAAAGTGTGAAAAGTAAAGCAATAATTCTCCAGAGACGCTGAAACCACTAAAAGAATATTATTTCCACCCCCCACCCCCGAACAAAATCGCTCTCAACTCTCATCCATCACCATCAACTTTTTATTTCTCACCTCGGGTCTGAGATGCTCAATCGGCTGTAAACTGATGAATGGCAGTCTCCATAACACCCCCCCCCCCCCCCATTAAATTGAATGATTGGAGCTGACATACATATGGAACACACTCATCCTGGTAGCACTCAAAAGAGTGGAGGCGGGGACACGCAGTAATATCCATGCATTCGCACGTTGTCTGCACACAGAAAACTCACTTTCCCATGCAGCCTGCATGTCATGAATTCTTTCACCAGTGTCTGATCCTATGTTTCCCTAAATGCACATCTTTTCTTACTGTTGTCAGTTTCTGGCTTCTTGTACTTTTAATTTTAGCGCCTTGTCTCATTTTGAAAATCATTTTTGCTGCACTCAGCACTTGGAACGTGTCCTCGGATATCTTTGGATTTGTAACGAGGCCTGTCACATTAGTGGATTTCACATTGTCTCATTTTCTGTCTTGCTGTCATTCCCGCTTCCCCATCTGCTGACCATTACAAGCACAAGAGTACATTCCCCACAAGGCACTGCTGCTGAACGCTCAGAGTGATTTCCTAATATGTTGCTTTTTCTCTAGATTGTTTCAGTTCTTTCTACATGAAACTCATTTGCTTTAGACACAACGGACAGCTGGGCACGATGAGAATGTTTTCTGTTTTGCAGGTATTTGGCCACGAATGATAGAACTGGACTGACAGTTGTAAACATTCCATAATACCAAAGTTAAAAGTGCTGCCAGCGAGGATAGATTTGAATGTTTTGTCCTTCTTCAGAGGGTTGAATTTGTGTAAAATGAGAGTGAACCTCTGTTTTCAGCTCAAAGACAGAAAGTTTAAACGTCCACTGCGACATCACAAAAAAGTCTGCCTTCTAATCTGGTCCGATAGTCAGAGTCCACAAGTGGGAGTCAAAAATTCCAAGCCTCCAGGGTAAATCCATAGAGAATGGATCAAATGCAGCAGTTAAACATTGGAAATGAAACATAATCGTGTATTCATGTATTTTTTAGTGAGAGAGAAGGAGCCAATATCTCAAGGTTTAGACAAACATGTCTGGAGGGGATATTCAATGAAGCGGAGAGCCTGCTGGTTTCCAAAGTACCTATTAGGTTATAATAAAAATGCAATATATGAAAAAAAAACAAACATAAAATCTACAGTTGATAGTGTTCAAATGTTTTGACGAAAGCAGCATGCCGGTTCGTTGTGCACGCTGATTTTTAGCATCTCTCACACTGTCTGCTAAAGTGTCTTCTAGAAACAACAACCTCACCTACCCCTCTTCCTCCTCCTCCTCTTCCTCCTGACCTCACCTCTAGCTCCATCTTCCTCATCCCACATGTCACATTGCATTTCCCAAGCAGCCCCAGGAAAAGGGCAGAGGCCTTGTGAATTAATGTGGGTCGCTTATAGGAGCATGGCTGGTGCGCGTGCACAAACACACACATAAACACACACACAAACACACACACGCACCAAAATATTACCCCTCCCAATGTGTAAACCTTAAATTGTCTCTTTCAAAGATTGCTAAACAAACACACTCACCTGTCGCCTGCTTTGACCTGCGGTGCAGTTGTGCACACTCTGAATCGCAGCCTCAGTGTCTGTAACCAAAGGCATTTCTTTTTTTTTCATTCATCGGTGCACATAAACCCATTTTAATTTAATATTCCGCCCCCCCGCTATTCCAATACTCAGCCTGACAGGGCTTATGGAAACAATGCAGCGATCCGCCACAGTGTGTCCCGGTTCTGAAGGGGACCCTGTCAGCCTAATTCCCCCCCTCTGTGTCCACTGAGGACAAGCTTGGGCAAGGAGGACACCTATTGGCCAGAATGAGAGGCTGTTCTGCAGGGAGCTGAGCATGAACGAGATGAATAACAGGCGATATTGAGAGCGTTCATCATCTGCTGACAGCAAATTCACACAAGAAAATTGACATTAGCTCATAAACATCTATCACGCTGAGCTGCTTGGGTTTGGGTGCGGAAGGCGCGGCGGAATCAGATGCAATGGGGCAGGAGGGAGCTCCGTTCTGGTGGCTTAATTCTCTTCTGTAGCATCACGCCATAGTTTTCACACACTCATTTTCTCCCTCATGGCGTTTCTTCAAAACTCCAGTTACTCCTGATTTACTCCCGTTCTGCACACAGGTTGCACATTTACACAATCCTCTCCTCTCATTGGTTCATGGAGGGCAGAGGGGGGTTTGGTGTAAAAAGGGTGATCCCAAGAGCCTTTAAGGTCCCTGCTTAACGCCCGCTGGACTGGACTGCCTCATGGGCATCAACGCTCTGAAACCTACACTGTTGCTGATGGAATGTGTTTAACATAGATTGTTATCAAAATCTATAGGTTATTAATTATAAAAGGAAAAGGATAAATGCACGTATGATATAAAGACCGAAGATATGCGACTCTGAAACCCTTCAAAGCACTAATGTGACTCAATAATCAGTGAAAAAGCGCATGAATAAAGACATTAAAGGCTGATCCATTAGCTCAGAGAACAAAACTCCAAGACGGAGTTAGCGGCATCACCAACCAGGAAAAGGCTCTGTGGAAAACTGGAGCAGTTTTTAGAAAGGGTGTCTTGAAGCTCAGTGATCCACAACGGGGGGGGACGACGACAGAGAATGATGTAGAGTGGAAATGTGGGGTTGGTGTCTTAATATCGACTTCATGACTTCAGGAAAGGTCAGAGTGGTCTGACTTATTGTCTTCTTTCCATCGCTGTCTGCGTCCCATCATTTCAGTCATCAGCAGTGTATTCAGAAACATCAATGCCACAGTATATATATGTATATATACATATATATACTGTAAGGGAACAGTGTTGAAAAGTTAGATTTCTATACGGCTCTATCCGTCATTCACTGTTGCTTTATAAATAGTGAATATTATAACATTAATATTGTATAGAAGCCAAACGTTGAGCAGGACGGGGCCGAGAGAACGAGATAGAAAGCAAAGGGAAAGAACTCTGTTAAGACCAGACATCAAAGCGCAGGTAAGCTGGAGGAAAGACTTTTGGGGTGAAACGAGAGGAGGGGGGGGCATGAAGGGATTGACGTTCTGTCTCTGAGCAGAAGATGTGGAGTGACGGAAGTAGACAGCCAATAGGGTGTGGGCACAGCGTGTCGGAGTGGGGGGGAGGGAGGCCGGTGCTGGCATTTCTACTCTGTCACATCGTGTTAGTGTGCAGCCGAGTATGACTGCGGAGCACACCGTTCTGCACACACGGGGGGGGGGGGGGGAACCACACACACATATTATCACACACAAGCAGGTTTCATAAGGACACATAGTACTGGGCTTCAGTACACACAGTACACACACATCGCAGTCTCCCACAAGGACGATGGAGGTTTGACAGAAACCATGGGGGGGGGGGGGGGGGGCGTCCTGAATGCGCTGAATTCCAACTTAACTTCCATCCACTGGTTCATTTTTTCCATCACTGCTGCAGTCCATCCCATCATCTCTTTGTGGGCACAGTCATTTCCTCTCGCGAAAAATGTGCAAACGAAAGGGGGAAATAATATGATAAATAAGAACAAAATAAAGTGGCGCCAAAAATATAAAATATTTCTTGGCTCTGTGCTTTGGTAACAACGACAGTATTGTGGTTTGGACTGCACAGAGTTACAAATGAACCATGAAGATTTGCTTTACCACCATAAAACACATTTCACTGGGCGAGCAGAGCAGCCAGGAAAGGCCATTGCCGTTAAACTAAGATAATGTGTTGGCAGGAGCCGAGCAGCCAGTCATCCGTTCTCTGGTCACTCTACATCACTTTGGTTTAATGTCCGCGGCTCCGGGGCTTTTATGCAACATTTGCCTTTAGAACATGAGAGGAGAGGGTGGACGGAGGAAGCACAGATGGATGGATGAGGAGGTGGAGTGGTGAGGTGTGATGTGCGCTGACCCGAGCGCCTCGATGATGCCGTAAACTTGGAGGCACGCTTCAGCGGCTTTGGCCAAAGATAAGGGACGGAAGCCGGCCTTGGCCACCAGCTCTGTGGCCGGCTGTGTGTGAGGCTGGAGGTCAGCGACCATACACACCCCACACACACACACACTCACACACACACGTAACATATGCACCTTCCAATCATCGCTGAATGCACATGGAGCCACACTGTTAGGAGAACAGGAGGCCCTAATGTGTTTGTTACTGTTTTTTGAATTGAAGGTTTATTTTTTAGATTTGGGAATTTTGGGAATTCACATTTTAGCAGGGATAAAAAGATCACTCTTACTGCGTACCAGGTCTACAGGCAGACGGGCACATCCACAGCACACCAATAATTAATAGGACAATCAAGAGAGATGTAAAATGTGCTGCAACAATATGTTGGATTATTCCGTCTGTCTTCTTCCGTGTGCTCGTCCAAACACGTCTTTGCAGAGAGACTCCATATGTTGTCAGTCAGTGGAGGGGGGGGGGGATGGGGGGGAATGATGTTACTGAGGATACGGGGAGCACAGGGGAATATGTCATCACGTCTATATCTGCTGCTGCGTCGGTGTGAAGGGAGCTGCTGAAAGCAGATGACCTACATTTTCTCTGAGACAGAGTCCTCCGAGGATTCCGAAACGGAGAGAACGAAGAATGGAAAAGAAGAGAATGAGAAAAAGGATCTAAGACGGAGGAGTAGAAAGGCAGAAATAGCTACTCTTCCAGTTGTCAAGGCAGACATGAAAAGGGAGAGACGAAATGAAAGAGGGAAAGTTCCAACTAATCCTTCCCCAAGTCTTCCTTCGCTCTTCAGTGGTTACATAAAACACATCTACAATTCAGTTCTGTGCACATCAAAGAGCCTGCAGCGCTTTACGGTCTGCATATGTGATGTGTCCAGGGAGCATCAGGAGGGTGTGTGTGAGAGAGAGTCAAAAACAAGCTTCTTTAGGGAGCAGTCGATTACTTTACATCACATGAGCTACTTGTATGAATATTATACTCTTATTAACACATCCCCCCCCCCCCCCCCCCCCCCATGACCTTGAAGTCAACAGAGCTGTTGCCTCAAACTACGCTTGAATCATGGATCGTGTATTACAGCAGGGGTCTCCAACCTTTTTCCTGTCACCGACCGGTTTCATGACATCCCAAAATGCTGCTCTTGGTTACGTCATGTTTCAGTAGGTAATTCACGCGTCTTGATACACGAGGCCCCTGGTTATTCATGTTATTAATATATGTCACTAATCCCTCTCTCTGTTTATCACTCTCTTTGTTTTTGACCCTGTCCAAGGTTTCTGCCTAATAAAAGGAAGATTTCCTTGCCTCCGTTGCCAAAGTGCTCTTGTGGGTCAAGTTGGGTTCTATCTTTCCCTGCAGGTCTTTCTCTGCTACATCTGTAAAGTGCCTTGAGATGACTTTCTGTTATGATCTGGCGCTACAGAAATAAAATTTAATAGAATTATTGTCAAGCATTTTAATGTTATTTCTGAGAAAATATGGTCATTTTTCAAAATAAAACACCTGTCAGGCTCTAATAATCAATACAACAGAAATTATATAAATGATTTATTAGCATATTGGAAGTGCAAAGCCCACCATGACATTAGAGTTGGTCTCCAATCTGTGTGATCAATAACAGGAGTGAGCAAATGCCATGTCTGGGGCTTCTTTAGACTGGACCAGAGACAGGAATATCTGTCAGAAAAGCGTGAAAAAATATTTTTCACAATATGCAACGTATACATTTTCAACTGAAAGTTACGCTTGCTTCGTCTGAGAGCAGTGAATACAGCGTTTATCAGTAACAACATTTATTTAATTGGCACAGAAGGTGGGAATGGGAGAGAGAGAGAGAGAGAGAGACATGCTTCAATGTAATCGGAAGAATTAACTGCAACAGCCTCAAGGAAAGGAAAAAGAAATCAGCAACACCACATGGGGAATGACATCCTCAGGAAACACGACAGCCTGGAAAGAGGGAGTAGCAATTACAAGGCAGGCAGAGAGACATGGATCAAAATAAAGGCATTTTTTATTATAAAATCATGTCGGAAAATGTGATTTACTTCTTCATCAGAGCATTATTTTAGAATATGATTAAACTCTCTAAATATTCAACAATACCGCAAAAAGTTTGAATAAATAAAATTTGCACCAGATGACAGGCGGTGCAGGGCTGTGTTTAAGGAGGGGGGGCTTCTATGTACTCATCACATGTAGACACAGTGACCTAAACAGTCACAGGAATAGACTGAGGTTTACTGTAGTAATGTTTGTACAGGTTACTGTTCCACTGCTGCCATCTACTGGTGACTACCTTTACTCGCATGGAGGAAGCAGGATTATTGATGGTATTAATAATCCCACAGGACAGTGGCTAAATGAAATCACCTTTAAACAGCTTTCAGTTCAACAAGCAGTGTGACGGTGAGTGTGTGACTGAGCTCCTTTGTTTATTTCAGGCGTGTTGCTCGACAGATTTCACATTATAGTTACAGAAACAAGCCGCTGGACATTTAAGCAATCTCATACCCATCCGTATCACAAATATCGGGTCCTCTTTAGAAAAATAAGCAGGAAATACAGGCAGAAAACATTTATTACAGGCTGCCAATAAAATCTCAGTCATACCAGTCATCAATTATAATGAAACATTAACGTTTCATCTGAAATCCGAAATAATCGCCGTCGACATGATCGCATTGTTCATTTAAAATCACCGCTTTACCCTGCCCAGTAAAGACAACAATGGATAGTAGTGATCGCTGCATAATATTTAGAATAAAGTAACACAAATTATAGGCCAATTAAAATAGGATTAATTAAGATGTTGATGAATTGAGTTTGATCCCTGCAGTCGTTTTACAGTAGCAAGTAAAACCAGAAAGGATGGTTGGTCCACTTGTGATGATGACGCATAGAATACGTGAGGAAAACCAGGGAAGAGGTGGCGATGAAGACGACGTGAAACACCCAGAATCTGTGCTGCGAGATGGGGAAGGCCATGTTGTAATGCACCTGCTTGCAGCCCGGCTGGAGGGTGTCGCAGGCAAACTCCTCTTGTTCATCCCCAAACAGGTCGCTGGCTACAGTTCCCAGGAACGATTGGGCCTGAAGGCTGTCGAAGAGTCCACCAAGGATGCCCCATCCCCCCCCCCCCATCGTCACAGTCTTGTCCCATCTGGCTGGTCGAAGGTTGCTCCTGGTGGCGGGGTCTAAAACCAACAACGAAACAAACTGTAAGAACTCCAATAAGATCTCAACATGAAAGAGGAACAATGGCCGACAAAAAGTCTATCAGCACTTTATTTGAATTTATCTTATTGGATATTAAAGAAAGAAAAAAAACAGTCAAATTACATTAAATTCCATCTCAGCTTGTATCACTGCAGGAACGCACAACAGATTCACGCTTATTTACCCGATGCAGAAGTCGTTTTCGTCTTCTCCCAGTCGGACACGTCTTGGGACAAACCAAAGGTAGTTTGAAGCAATTAAAAAAAACAGACAGGTGTCTGCCCGGGGGTTTTCAAAAGGAGAGTTCGGCAACAGTTCAGGAAATTCCTTCTGCCCATCATGAGCCCCGGACAAAAGTGATGTTTTCCCAAGGAAGGCGAAGTCTTGATGAGCATTTCAAAGAACCTCCTTGGGAGGAAGGAGACATTCTAAACTGGACCATTACTGTTCCTGGTCCCAAGGGACATGATATCTTGAACACACTCTCTGATTAAGGGTGCAATTTGTTCCATTAGCATCGTGGTTTTAGGTTTGTTAAAATCTTTACCTTGTTAACCTGCTCTTCGATGGGAAAATAGAAATTCCCCAGACTCATTTCTTCATTCTTCTTTCTCTACATGTCTGATGATTTCCATCCCCCGACTGAGGACCTGACTCACGCAGACAAAACTAATCACGTAATGTATCATTGCAGAAAACATCAAGTCGAATATAATCAAGTTAACTTTATTTTTCAAGATATTAAAACGAACCAGTGAAATATTTACAAGACGAGACGAAACACGAACAAGTGGATTAGAACCTAAGAACAACACTTCAAGACTAAAATTAGACCGGCACACGGGCCGCATATAAACAGTTTAGAATTTTTCGAACTCCTTTTCTAAAAACTTGTAAATAACACAGGTGTCTGCTCAACTTAACCTGCAAAGTGTCAATGCAACAGTTTTCCCAAACAAGAAAAGGGAAAACACAGACAATAACATGGAACAAACGATTTGAACGTAAACAGGCAAAGATTTAAACGTCTTCATCCGAGTCGGACTCAATGTTGTAGCAAACGGGTTTCCGGGCTCGTGAGGGCTTCTCCCGCGGCGCCGCTTTGACGGGAGATGCTGCATCCTGGCCTAAAACCTGGAAGCTATCGTCATCCAACCACTTCTTGGTTTTCTAAAAAAACACAGGCAAACTCATCAGGCATGAAAAGGTGTTTCGAGTCCATTAATTACAACCCATCGTAAAAACCGACCTTGCTGGCGGTCGTCGTTTTGGTCTTGAGGCGCGACATGAGGTCGTCCGAGCTGCTGTCCGAGTCTTCACTGTCCAGCTGTTTCCGTTTGAGTGCAGGCTTGGATTTTTTAACGGGAGCTTTCGCTTGGGCCTCGGCGTCGCTGGAGTCAAAGGAAGGGACCTTCTTGGCCGCCGTGTTGGATGACGATTTGGGCTTGGTAAAAGCAGCCAGGATGGACGGCTGCTTCACATCTAGAAGACAATCAATCGATTAAACAAGCAAAACGACGCAGGTGCGTGCGATTAGATGCCCTTTTCCGTTGATGTAACCGGACCAAACCGGTTTAATACCTGCTGCTGCCTTCTTGGACGCAGCAGGTTTCTTTGCAGGAGCTTTTTTGGGCGCAGCTTCTTTGGCCTTACGCTGCACCGGAGCTTTGGCTACTTGCACCTGATCATCTGAGGACGCTGCAAACACACACGGCATGAGCCCGTTTATGGAACCTCTGCTCATGCCCGACAGGTAAAGGTCGCCTGAACATACGGTACTTACAGCTCGACTTGTTTCCACCTTTTTTTAGAGTTGATTTGCTCTTTGCCACTTTCTTCCTGTAGATAGATGGTGAAATCACATTTTTAAAACCCTCTTCTAACATGTGAAAGAAGCCCTGTTGGCCATTATTTTCATACTGACGTGGGTGCCGGAGCTTTGGGAGACGGGGCTGGAGATTCAGCATCGCTGTCAGCCATGCTGCTGGGATCCGGAGCGAAGCTGATGTCGTCATCGCTAATGACGGGCTTGCGCCTTGGAGAATGCTTCTTGTCCGCGTCATCGAATTCATTTTCGCTGTCGGATATGCTGTATTTCACGGCGGCGGCTTTAAAAAGAGGTGACAGCATGGTTTGATTTACGGCACTATTGCTGGTCTTTGAACAGCTGTTTAAAGTAGCAGGAATGATAAGAGGTAATTAGCCTCAGGAAATGCAGCTTATCAAAGTTTTAAATCGAAACCAAAAACATTTCTCGAGTGATCGCAGCTTGGCGAGCAAACAGAGAATATTTAGAGGAAGACGCAGATGAGGCAGCAGAACCACAGAAATATTGTTTCTGTCCGATTGTGAGTGATGGACAGCAGTCGAGTCGCTCAAGGCTCTTCACCTTTAGTTTTCCGTTCAACCCGTTCCCTGGGGGCGACCACCTCCTCTGCCTCCATCTCGCCGTCTGTGGACTGAGCGTCAGACTCCTCATCCGACCATGGATTCTTCTTGGGCTTCTTGGCGACAGCCTTGAACTGAAGCGTGCTCTGCCTGTTGGCCTTTGACGCTATTGCAGGGAAGCATTTTTTTTTTTAAGCATCTTGTTTGAAATGAAATGGCATATTTAGCCTTTTTTTGTTTTAAATAGCAGCTGCCCTCACATTTCTCCTTTCCCTGGGCTTTAGCTTTCTTGCCGAGTCGTGCAGCCAGACCAGTCTCCTCCACTGGCACTGGTTTATCTCCATCTCCAGCAAAGTCCATCTGCATCACGGCATCGTCTTCACTCTATAATCACAGAAATGAGGTCAGTTACAATGTTCCTTTTTTAAAAGTCCTCTACATTCTTTGAATTTGACATCACGCACCTTGGCCTTCCTGCCGCCTCCTTTCTTTACGTCAGCCTTCCGATTCGCTTCAGCTTTCATGGTGCTGGTGACACGCGGGATGATGCGGCGGCCCTGCGGTGTCGGCAGAGTCTCCTGTTTCACCTTCACTGCTTTGCCCTTGCCGCTCCCCTTTTTAACAGGCATCGCGGCGCTCTCCTTTTCTTTGGCCTCAACGATCTGCACGCAAAATCAGAAGTTCACCCAAGAGGGGACGATTTTGACACCGACAGCTCGGATTGTCTGAACACATCTCGGAAAGTACCTCCAGTTCCTCAGAGAACGCAGCGAGGTCTTCCTTCCACAGGTCAGAGGGGCTCTTCTTCTTCAGGGCGTTCAGCTCCGTCAGCTGAAGAACAGGGATTAGTCTCAGATGAACAGCAAATGGAAACAAACTGAAGTATCTGGGGCGGAACGGAATGTCAGACCTTAGCATCTCTCTGCTTGCACAGTTCCTCCTTCTTCTCTTTGCTCAAGTACCACATGGGCATGTTCAACAGGTAGTTGTAGTCCGGTCCACTGGCGTCCGCCTTCTCTGCGTCTTCCTCCTCCTCGTCTTCCTCCGTGTCCACCTCATTCTAAGGGCATGGACACAGATTATTACCTGATCTGCTGGAGGCTGACTCTTTGGCGTTGTCCATGAGTGTGGGAGAGTGTCCTGCCTTCTCTTGAGCCTGGTTCCACGCCTTGACCGGGTCAGAGTCGTAGCCCATCTGCTGCAGCATGCGGATCAGCTCCTTCTTTGGCTTGTTCTCTGCAAGTAGACGGACATGATCAAAACTGTGATGTTCTACGCCGGCGCGCCACCAGAAATGGATCGTTTTCTCTGATTTTAAATACTTAACGTCTAGTTGTTGTACATTAAAACTGAATTTACGTGGAGCCTTTTGGCTGCGCAGAAGAAAACGATAATTAACATCAGATCCTGTTGGCGTATTGGAATAAATTATGCTCTTCCTTTTGTGTGATTGCACACAGAATTTGTGAGAAGACGCTTCCCCCAATATTAATGCTAACTTGTATGATCTGAAAATTATCCAGCAGGTTTGACCCACCACTGCCTGTCTTTCAAATGAATTAGAGGTGCAGTACTCTTCAAACAAAAACTATTCCAAACTACTCACCAATAACCAAGGTGCCCTGGATTTTCTCCAGGATGAAGCGGGCCTGGTTGGTGAGTTTACAACCTTCTGCCCCAAGCATGCCCACCAACCAGTCCTTTCTCAGCACGTAGTATTTCATCCTCAACTCGAAGAAGTCCTTGAGAATATCCTGCACAGACTCGTACTTCTTCAGGCTGCCCACGTGGTCAAACAGAACCTAAAAAAAAAGACACAAGACGACTTTGCATTTGTCTTCTGCCACTGAATCATCCTATGTCTGCATACACATGTCTGTCACTACCATAGAGTTGCAGGTGAGGGGGCTCTGGAGTTTGAAGACCTTGTGGAGGCCGGCCGCCTCCGCCTCCCGCAGCTTCTCTTCGGTCATCTTGACCGTGAAGCGCACGGTGGAGTCGGTGTGATATTCCTTAAAGTCCGTGAGCAGCGCAGGGACCTTCTCTGTGCCGTTCAACATGGGCTCCAGCACGTTCTCCTTGTAGGTCTAGAGCACAAGGAATGAAGTGAAATGATTCAGTTGGTTAAAACGCGATTAAACGTACAGCATCAACGTATCCGACGGAACTTTGTAAAAGCTCCTTTTAAAGGCGGCTAAGCTTTATAACGAACCTGGGTCCAGGATTTCACAGGCAATTCTGAGATCTCGATGGTGGTGGAGTCAATGATGGCCACCTCTCCACTGTTCATGAATTGGTTGTCCATCACCTGCTCAATGGTGCCTTTGAAGCCCTTGTAATTTGGTAGCTACATGAGAGAAACAAAGGAAACTTTGGTCACCAGAAAACACGAGTGTGATCTCAGCAAGCAACCGTTTCCTGTCCGCACCATGGACAGCGGATCGTCGCCGTTGAGCATGCGGTGGATGTTGTTGATGATCTCTCGTATGTCATAGTTGGGGATCTTGCTGGCCCAGCCGGTGCCGATACCTTCGGCGCCGTTCACCAGCACAGTGGGGATGATGGGAATGTACCACTCCGGCTCGACGCGCTGGTTGTCATCATAGTTGTGCTTGAGCAGGTTGCCATCCACAGGCGGGAAAAGAAGCCGGGTGAGAGGGCTGGAAGAACAGGAAGTTGGAAAAATAAAATCATGTTCACGAAATCAAAACCTGAAAATGCGCAAAATATTTTCAGGAGGCCGGTAGCGGCTTCCTTGTAGTTTTACTGACCTTAGCATGGTGAAGATGTATCGAGGACTGGCAGAGTCCTTGCCACCATGCAAACGGGTTCCAAACTGGCCCAGAGGCTGCAGCAGGTTCAGGTTGTTGCTTCCGACAAAGTTCTGAGCCAAACCGACAATCGTCATCATCAGAGAGACCTGAAAGAGTTGAGAAGATGTAGTTAACGACACCGCTAACGCTGTGAAAAAATAAAATGCAAGGTGACCGGAAAAAGAAAGCACTAGCTTTTCTGTTTAGATTGTAATGACACAACTAGAAGTGATCTAAAAGGGGTCGCATCAAAAAAGGTTTATTTTCCACTGCAATGCCGTCATGAACGAGAAAAGCACTCAGAGTGCAGACCTCCGTCGAACAGCTCATTGCCCTCATAATTAGATTTACATCATCCACATGGTGACCTGGCTCATCAAAAGGTTATAATCTGTTCTCGGCATCTTTAAATAGCATGAAAAGTAAAAGTGAATCAGAGTCGATGTGTATTTTTAACTGGCTCTTGAATCCATAAATGGGATTTTCAATGTTTAATTTTATATTTTTTCCTAAACGTCATTCTGGATTCTATCCAGATGACATTCGGTGGTAAGATAGAGGCCCCCACCATACATGACTGTGTCAAATTCCATAAACATCGGTCAATAATCAACCGAGATACTGAGGAACACATTTTGAAGCTCCATTGACTGCAAAGTTAACAAAAATTTCAAAGTGATCCAGAATCCAGGATCTCTTCTGGATCGTCACCAAAATGTAATCTTTTTTTAAATAAGACAGGCAGAAAAACAAAAACGTACCAAAAGGTCTAATTTATAAAAGATTAAGGGACTTTGAAGTGTAAACGTTTAGGAATCATTGCACTGCAAAGATTCAGACACTTCTCTATAGGTCTAGATTCTAGAATCACCTCTCCGTGGTGATAGGCCGACATCTCAGCCACTGAGCCGGCCAGCTGGGCGACCTTCACCTCCCGCTTGTCGTTCCTCTTGAAGCAACAGAACAGCACCTTCCTCTGGCCTGGTTTCAGGCCTGACATGCAGGGAAACACAAACACACGTCAGAGCCTCACCCAGAGGATTGATTCCTAGGAGTTACAAACATGCTCGTGGGAACCAGAATAATTTTGGCGCACCATCCACGAGGCAGGGGATAGACCGCTCATTGTCCGAGTTGGAGAAAAGTACCAGCTCCTTGTTGACAAAGTCGTTGTAGGAGAGGAACTTGGTCGCCTGACCGTACAGGTAGTCCTGTGAAAACAGCACAGATGCAGCGACGCTGAGCGGAACGCAGCAATGAAGCACCGTGAAGCTGAATGTGACTGAATGCTACCTCGGGCAGGTTGTGTTCCCTGCGCTGACGCCGGTTGACCATGAAGTTGGTCAACCACTCTTTACGCTCGTCCACTCTCTTCTTGCTAAAGGCCTGGGCAAAGCAACAACAACAACAAAAAAAGATGCTCAAGGGAGAACGTTTCGCTACTAAAAAGAAAAACAAACAAACCCCAACCCCCCCCCGAAAGTAAAATAAAATAAATGGGTAACATCTTACAAGGGTGATAGCTTCATCGTCCTCAGGACCCGAGTACTTGAACAGGATGCGGTGTCTTTGCATATCAGAGAAGTACTCTTTGGCCTCCTGCGATGTGCTGGTTCCCAAACCTGATTGGACAATAATGATGAGATATTAAATATGATATATCTTTAGAACTCGAGACGTGAACCATGACATGGTCAAACATTATGCTTACTTTTTTTTTTTTTGTTTTATTACCACCACACAGGGTTTTTAAACAAACCTTTGTAGTATTTGACTTTCCAAGATTTTTGATTGGGCTGGTTTTCCTTCCATGCGTTGAACTCAGGGATGCTGTAGAAAGACAGCTGTGCTTTCTTGTGAGACACCTAAAGAGGAGGGAAGGAGACTTGAATACTTTCATGCTTTTGTCTCACAGCAGCCATCATATTCGAACGAAACAATAATACAAGGATAGAATATTACGGGCATCACCAGGCGTGATCTTTATATAATTTGGTATTGAAATAAAAAATAATATAAAGTTTTCCTGTTATTGGGTTGTGACATCAGATGGCAGTGTCACTTCAAACTTAAACTCGAGGATGGAAATAAATTCCTTTCAACTTATTTGCTGCATTCCAAAACCATTTAGCAAATATCCAGAGCGTCCCAAACGACTAAACGAAGTGAAACAGAAAAATACTACATGTCAACGATTCCCCACGTATCTTGCCGTTTTAATGTGCGACCGCGTACCTTGATGATGGGGGTGATGAACTCCTCTAAGAAGTTGTGACGGAGCAGCGACGGCCAGTTATGGTGGAGGAAGTTGATCAGCAGGCCCTTAATGTGGGAGCCGTCTTGATCCTGTCACATGGATACAGTGTTTAGCCCTATTTTCATTTTAGCTTCTCCGTGTGACACTGAACCAACGGAGACAACACAGAATACAGTTGGAGATGCCCTTTGACACCACAGAACAACAGGACGAGTTTAAACTAATAAGACATGTTAATAGATAAAGCGAAGCGCGTCTAAAAAAAACTGCAGCCGGACCTGATCAGTCATGATCATGATCTTTCCATATCGCAGAGTCTTCAGGGATTCTGGGTCGCTGTAGTTCTTCTTGTACTGAAGACCGATGATCTTAATAATGTTGTTGATTTCAGCGTTCTCCATAATCTAATGAAGAAAACCAATAAATATTTCACTCTCACGTGCTTGCTTAACAGAATAATTGACTCGGATTGATGGGTTTTTTTGGGACCTGACCTGCTTGAGCGTGGCCTCCCGGACGTTGAGCATCTTTCCTCTGAGAGGGAAGACTCCGTAGCGGTCCCTGCCGACCACTCCCAGCCCGGACACAGCGAGCGTCTTGGCCGAGTCTCCTTCGGTGAGGATCAGCGTGCAGCCGATAGAATTCTTCCCACCTGCCGGAGAACACGGTTACTGATGGACGGGACGACGGCAGCTTATTTCTTTCCCCGTGAGGCTTTTTTTTTTTTTTTTAACTGCATGGTTTATGGTACCTGCATCGTTGGCATCATCCAGTTTAGGCACCCCTTTGATTTTTGTGTGCTTAACTGCGGAGCACTTCTTGTTGAGCTGCGTTTGAGCCTTGAACTTAACCCAGTTCATTATACTTTCCACAATTCCACAGGTTGTCGCCTACGGAGAAGAGACAGTTCATTTAATTACTTATCACTGAATGATTACAGTTTTGTGCCAGGAATACAATGTGTTTTCTTTCCTGTGGTACCTGTTTAATGAACTTGTCACCGAGTGAACAAGTGGACCCAAAGCTCTTCTGCTGCAGGGTCATGTTTTCTTTGGTCTGAGAGTCAAAGGTGGGGTTCTCCACCAGGCAGTTGACAAACAGCCATATGTGGTTCTTAACCTGGCGAGGGAGTACCGGTAGTAGCATGCAATCAGTTAGCTGACAGCGTTCTGTTTTAGAGTATTTTCCACCTAGTTTGTCCAGAAATCAAAAACAATAACATCATCACACCCTTCTGGAGGTCATAAGATTACTGTACCTGAAAAGGCTTGACGGCCACCCCGGCTTTATTCTTCTTCTTTACGACTCCAATGATCTTACTAACCACCTGGTCAGTCACGTAGTCAATGTGCCTCCCGCCCTGTAATCAAGAGGACAGACAAAAGAGCCCACTTCAGGGTATACGCCACACGCCTCGATCACAGTCACAGAAACTGTCCGGGAAAGCAGCCAATCTTGCACTTAACCGCTAAATGAATCTGGAATACAAGTTTAATATCTGTCAATAAGTGCGCTGAAAACACACGGCGGAATTACCTTGGTTGTGGCGATGCTGTTGACGAAGCTGACTTGCTGAAAGCCTTTCTCACTCATGGTGAGGCAGACCTCCCAGCGTTCGTTGACTATCTCGTGGACCACGCTGAGAGCATTGCCGACCTCGTCCACCTTGTCCTTCACGTACATGTCGACGTAGCTACGGAAACCCGTGACCTGGGGGACATCGAGTGACTGCCTGAGTCTTGATCATAACATTTGATTTTGCATATGAATTATTAGTTACGTAATCGGTTTAATTTAGGCTTGTACGAGATGGATCGACGGTCGGCAGAAACCAATAGCGAGCGAGCGAACTTACCGGCAGTCGTTTGCCATTGAAGAACACACGAACCCCCTTCGTGGCTCCCGCGATGTCGTAGGCCCGCCGGGTCATCAGAGCAACCGTGTCTTTGTCAAGGAGGGTCATTTTAAACTTGGCCAGATCTGGCCTGAATGAGATGCAAGTATATTCCTCTCCGTCGAAGGGCTGGATGGCAGCATCCCCTGCCTTTCCCATGTTGTCGTACCAGGTCTAAAGAAAGCACGGACAGTGAACAATGACATTTTTTTACAAGTCACACAAAAGATCCAACACAGTTCCGTCTCTGTCCTACCTGCTTGAAGGTCTTCCTGGACTCTTTACAAGCAGTCTCAACGGTGAACTTTTTGCTGAAGATGTTGCACAGCTTCGCACCGTATCCATTCCTTCCACCTAAAGTATGGAGTGAGGCGTGAGGATTTGGCTGCAAGCAATGTCATCATCTACAGATTGGAAACTAAACAAGGCATTCCGTGTAAAGTTAACTCCTATGTTGGTGTCTGTGTTCATCGTATAATTATTAAACTCACCAGTGACTTTCTTCTGATCATCGTCGTAGTTGCTGGAGGTGAGGAGCTGTCCGAAGATGAGAGCAGGAACATAGACCTTCTCCACCTTGTGTTCTACCACAGGAATGCCCTTACCGTTGTTCCATACACTGATAATGTTGTTTTCACTGAAATTAAAAAGATGCATCCACATTTCATCCTGCGTCTCGTTTCCGGAGAAGAAAGCAGCTGAGCCGGATACGAGTGGGGTCCATTCAACAACCCCAGAAACAGAGGGACTCCATTTTGAGACGTGCTACATTAAATACAGTATTACTCACACATCAATGCTGACTTTGATGCAGGTCATGCTCTTATCCCTCTGCTTATTGTCAGCTGCGTTTACTGTCGGGAGGGGGGGAAAAAAATCACTGCTGCGGTAAAGTAGCTGCACCATGGGATGACAAATATTTTGTCTGTTTATAAGATGCACCATCTGCAGGCATGAGCAGATGGTGCATCATATATATATATATATATATATATATATATGTATACTTACCAAGGATCTCATCAAAAATCTTGTAAAGCCCAGGCACAAATGTCACATCACGACAGTTAAGCCCCACGTCTTCATCATAGACCCACATTTGCTGAGGAAAAATATATATGAAAATATATAAAATACTCCATCCTCACAGTCACAGTGGACACATATCGGCTGTGAAGGATTGAAGACATTGCTGTGTGACTTCTTACTTGGTTGGCAGGCTCTACAGAGCCGATGTAGGAGTCCGGTCGAAGCAAAATGTGCTCCAACTGTGTCTTCTTCTGATAGATCTTTTCCACCGACAATCGCTTTTGGTCCTTTTTTGTCTTTTCCGCCGGTTTGTTATCAATGAAAGCCTGCGGCAAATGTAACAAGTCATTTATTTAAATACTTGAAAATCATTAAATCTAGTATAACCGGTGATTTTTCTGTCTTCCAAGTTAAACCAAAGACCTTATTAACTTCGTTAGTTTAATGCATATAACGTTAAAATGCTTCCTAGAGATGTAGCTACTAGCGTACATCACCATTTGATTGTGTGTAATCCCCTGATGGCGGCACATCAAACATACCACTCCGCCATTAGCTTTCACGTTACATTCGGGTGTTGTTTGCTAAGGTTAGCTAGCATCAACTTTAGCCATTACATTTTACTTGAGCTATCTCCGAACATCATGTTACATAACGTTACCTTTAGTGGTTCCGCCATGCTTCTTGTATATATTTCTAAACCACGGTACTTCCAATATGTTATAGTCTGCTTACGTGCAGAGAAGTAAAACCCGCTCGCTATCTATAAGTAATAATATTACGTCCGAAACGCTCCGAAACGCTGCGCGAGTGAATTAACCAAAACCCCACATCGAGAATTCAAACTGGCTCGCGCCAATTTTACTGACCAATCAAACGAAGGGTTATTTGGCGAAGCCCTCCAATGAGGAACTCGACAAAAAATTCTCATGCAGACAACCAATGGTCAGCGAGAGTGTAGGCACAAGCCCGCCTACTTTGCATTCCACAGCCAATCAGCTACAAAAGAAGAGAAAACAGGAACTCGGACGAGAATACATAAAGACAGAATACAGAATACAGAATACAGAACACAGAATACAGAATACAGAACACAGAATACAGAATACACAATACACAATACACAATACACAATACACAATACACATGTAATTCAAAAATGAGAATGAAAGGATCAAACATTTTTAAACAAGCAATAACATAAAAATAAAACAAGTTTAATGCTGTTTTAACAGGGAAGAAAGTTCAAATATGTTTCAATTGTGAAATAAATTACTCTGTGCAGTGTTTACTTTGTCACATTCAGAGTACTCATACAAATAATACACAACTTTTTCCAAACCCATAATCTCTCAAGAGAGATCAATAATTTTCCAGTTGACAGTACAGCTCATACACTGGTGATGACATCAGACGTTTGTGGGTATATTTATATATACTGAGTAGGGTTTCAAGTAAGGCAAGATATTTCATTGCCTCATGAGGAAACTGTGTCAGCAAAATTAATACATGACATAATTCATAGAAAAACAAATAAGTGACGTCAAGAAACCACATCATAATCTTACACAATCCTTATTTTAAGCAATATTTAACCAAAGTATTGCACATATGCAGCATTGCAAAATTCCTTCTAAAAAACCTTGCCTACCGGTAACTAGAATATTTTACATGTTGCCGTGACGCACTGTTCCTATGACCTATTCTTGTCACAATGTCTTATTAGATTTGACAACAAATTGTTCTGAAGTAGTGTTTATGTATGATTGCCCAACCTGAGCAGTTTGCTGATGATTGCTGTCACGAGATTCAGAGTTATTACGTCAGTCAAAGCGATGCTTTTCATTGCCGTCCTCATGGAGAATTACAGCACTGACGTGACACTGAATGAGGCTGAAAAAAAAAGATCTAAGCTCCAGCTGAAAATTGTGGTGATGAAGAGATGAGAATCACTTGATACATGATAGACTTGTGAGTGTACCTTTTGTAACAAGATGCATGGTATCGCAGTTCAGTGCACACATGATCTGCATCTCCTATTTCCACCAATAATGTTTCATAATTTTTAAGTCTTGCTGCTGCTCAGAGGTTTTTATGCATCAGTTTCATGAGTAACGAGCTCATTGACAAATTCTTTGCTAAGACTTCTATATCTTTCCATACACTCCCATATTTTGTTCGACATGTAGGCTGTGTGTCGGGTACCATACTTACCAACGCCAGCTAAATATCCAGATACGTATCTGATTCTACATAGGGCCAATTGCACAGGCGTAGGTTACTATAATTAAAATAAAAGTTAGATAAGTGCATGTTCACCACCCTGAATGTGACACAACACACAATCAGTGTTATTCCTGGTGACTGGAGGATTCCATCCACAGTCATCTTCGAGAAAATCATCCTTCATCAATTTGGAAATTAGGTTTGTCCCCAATTTGTGAAGGAAAAGGTCAATGTTCCCCTCCAACAGTTTATCAAAGGGTGAATCAATCTAAGATGCAGACAGAGACGAATACCATTATTACACGTGACTGACTATAGTCACTTGGGTTTGTACTTTTGTACTGTTTCAAAAGAGCGAACATCATTTACTGTATTAATTTTGACGAGTTTGTTGACAGGTAATTTTTCCTCTGCAACCCTCAGTTTATGTTTTAACACTTGCATGCTGACACACAGAGCAGTTTCTTCTTCATGTATTACATCAGATTTTATTAAGTCCCAAACAAACCCTTATATTCCTCATTTCTATCAGTCAGTGGAAAAGCAATAACATGCGTTAGGCAGCTACGCTACCATTATCATCTTCCTCTGCTGTGCGGCCCACTCAGCTGACATTGGTACAATAATAACAGGGCCTAAAAGCTCGGTTCAGCTGACTGTATGCATACAAACCCACCCACACCTCCACACACGAATAAAGGTGCAGACATACAGCTGATTTCAACTTTAGATCAGTTTTAATCCAAAAGACAGTATACAAGAATACGTCGGGTACTTTTGAACATATAACATGGGGGATGGGGGATGGAGGATGGTACATTCAAAAGTACATTTTTGATTTTGCTGTTCAGACAAAAAAAAATCAGCCTCAAAATTGTATATATTATATATAATATATATAGCAAGCTGGGATATAGGCTCCATCAACTCCAGTGACTGGAAAAGCGGAAGAAAATGGATGGATGGGACACACAACAAAATAGTTTTACGTTTTTTAAATGGTAATGAAGCAGTCTTTCCATATATTATATATACAGGATATTGTATACCCTTTGTATGTATGTGTTTTGCATGTAACCGAAATAAAAAAAAACCCCATTAATTAATTACTTTAAATGTACCTTTAGACATTTTTTGTAATGCTGGTTTGTTTGTATTTCCCACTGATCTCTTCTTATTTAGTACTAGTGGATAGTTTGGAGTGGAATACTGAGAACATATCATTCAAAAATAGCCACCGATCTGAAGTTGTTAGAGCAACGTAGATGGGCCTCTCTCTGTACCACTTGTTTTCCTGTTTACTTATTGATGGCCCCGTGTTTTCTGAGGTCTGACACAGCTAGACTATTGGGTTAGTGGGGAGGAAAGTAACTTGATGTGCTATAGATCCACTGACTGCTGTTTGAACTGGCCGTCGTGCAGCTTGACGTCATGCATCGTGCAGTGCTGCTTTGCAAATATTAGAGTTGCTTGGTGCTTATGATATATAAAGACTATAATTAGTTGTTTTTTGTGGAGGTTACATGCAGGATTGTTTCCCGCCCAGGCTTAAGGACCAAAATCACTTCTATCAACGCAGCAAGGGAACCACAACAAACATAAATGGAGGCTGAGTCTTTTACCTCTGCATACAGGCCAGTTGTGTCACTTGTTTCCAGTCCTTTAAGCTAACCATCTTCCAGCTATCATAGGGGATGGGGGAATTAGCTCCCGAGGCCAGGATCGTACCTGCAGGAATCATTCTAGCTCCAAATCATCGGCGGATCTGCAAGACAATTGGTGGAGATTATGCGATCACCTGCATTTGTTAAAAGGAGGTTTTATTTTCACTCATGGCTGGATTTTCAAGCGGAGTGCATAAAAACTACTGAAGGAATTTTCATGAAATGTCATCTGAGGATGCAACATGGACCAAAACAGACCCCATAAAACGTAACTGTGGATCTAGAGAAAAGGGTGGATTTTTTCCAAGATAAGACAAAAAAAAAAAGTGTTGACTGAGTGCTTTCACATTGCTGACTTAAAATATTTGAACCGTAAACCAAAAAAAAGTCAATAAAGACTTGTCTTTGAGAGTAGTTCTGGTATTCAGGATTTACTTTAACTTGCCGAGTTCACCTCTGTGTTACGGCGTAATTACTGTGGGTGTTAGATAATTGATGGAAAGGAGAGCGTGTGGAAAGTAGCATGTATATTGATAAGATATAACACTTATCTAGAATGGAATAATGATCTTTAAAGAGTGATATTACCCTGCCATAATTAGTACAGAGCTCAGGCAGCTTCCAGGAGTGCCTGATTATTTGGGTAGCAGCAGGAAACGGGTGTGTAGCTCAAGCGATTCCTACTTTGTTCTGATGATCACATTAAAAATATTCAATTAAAACCACTGCATGGTAGCCTTGAGAATATTTGAACCTTTAAAATGCTGGCAGTAAATCTCTAACTCTGGTTTTTGATTTTTTTCAATCCCGCTTTGACGTTTACATTTCCAGCAGTGCCCTTAGAGGTCCAAAACATGACCTTTAAGGTGAACAGCCCTCCCTGGCTGTCATTGTGAAAAGGTTTTCAAACACAATGAAAGACTAAGAATTATTAATTACTTTAAAAAGGGCAGTGAAAAATAAGCTTTAGCAACCTCTATCCGTCGCCGACCGGCAAAATATAACAGCTTAACATTTAAAATGTCAAACATCACAATCTGTGACAGCTTTGTTTTTCTATTCAGACAGGCTAAAACGCTTGCAAGCTACACATCTGCAGCAAACTCAGTACCATTTGTGTACAATCTGTGAGGTAAGAAGTGTCCATTTACCTCTTTAAAACAGGTTGTTCAGCAAGGCCACACTAATATGTTTCAACCATAGAGCCAGATTAAATGAACCAATTTAATCAGCTGCTAGAGTGAAATATAGTAAACCATGGCCTCAGTAGTATTGACTGAGATGGGGGTCGATATATACGTCGTTTTCTTCCTTGCGTCGCATAGGAGCTGTTATACCCCCCCCCCCCCAGGCCAGTCAGCCTTGACATTCTAATTGAAATTCATTCTCTTCTGCTTGTGATCGGTGAAGCGGGTCCCCGACAGAGCGGGTATACACATCCGAGATGTTCAGCTTGTTGCAGAGATGGGAGACATTGTCTTTCATGTCGACATTCAGATGAAAGCACCCCTGTGATTGAACCTGAACAGAGCTCCTTGCATGGAGGTGAGGAAAAGAATCTAATTCACATAGTTTTGAAGGAAAAAACATTGGAGGAAAAAATACAGAGGAAAAAAAAAGACGTCCCATTATAGGAGTAAGAATTACCAGCTTTGGAACTACAGACCAAAAACATATAAATAATTCATTATTTCTATAACCCACCCATCAGTCTGTTTGAAATTAAAAACATTATGTGGAGCATATCTGGAAAACCTTACAGCATCTCTTCATCAAATGTAAAACAACAAAATGGTTGTGCCTCAGCAATGCGCTGGCGACGCGTCCCGGGTGTACCCCGCCCCTTACCAGCTGGGATAGGCTCCAGCAACACCCATGAACCGCAAGGCAGATAAAGCGGCTGCAGATGAGACGATTGTGCTCGTCTTGTCTATGTTTGAGGAATGCTGGAAAGAATGTTATCTACAGATGACTCTTATTTTGAAACAACAGTTAACTGGAAAATTCCAGCAAAGCAAAGAGTCACGAATGACCTGCTTTTGATCAAGACTCACAACTCCAATACTTGTGGTTGGAGCCCAGCTGTAACACTGTCAGTTCAACAACAACAGCAAAAGCTCAGGAGCAATGACTCTGGAACATTTCCATACCAATAACCCATTGTTTCCTTCTTCAAAGTGAAAATGAGGTATCTATAGCTGCCTACAGCAGCAAAATCCTTTCTCACTATTTTATGATTAAACCCTCAAGACATGTGGAAAAAAAGGGCATGAGAAAAGGATAAATGGTATCCACAAAGATCAGGCAGGGCTTTGATCTTGCTCAGGAATGAGGAGTATGCGACTAGAAGGAGAAAGTGTTTGTGTGAAATGGGTAGGACGAGATGGCATGAGAAGAAAAGGCAGAGACATCATATCATTCTCTTCTTACTATAGGTGACATTGTAGCAACTATACTTTAGTGTTTAAT
The DNA here is from genome assembly GCF_040956055.1 of Brachionichthys hirsutus. NCBI lineage: Eukaryota > Metazoa > Chordata > Actinopteri > Lophiiformes > Brachionichthyidae > Brachionichthys > Brachionichthys hirsutus. The sequence goes on along the minus strand of NC_090917.1, from coordinate 5,796,241 downwards.
ACATTTTATTCAAATGTCAACAATATAAAACAGTACAAATAGAACATCTGAAAGTAAAAAGTAAAATAAACAATCCCCTCCTCACTGCAACTAACAAGAAAAGGAACATATACCAAAAACTAAAGGAACATTTACAATATGTAGACGTCAGGAAATAAATACGCCAGAATATTCCGCATAAAATTCATTCTTGCACCGTTGGTTGGTTGGATGAAAACGGTTAACGGCTTCAGTCACCAGGCTGCTGGGTAACACAGGAAGTCTGAGCCCCTTTGATCCCCTTGAGAGCGTAGGGCGTACTCTATCAGTGCTAATGTCTGGTTGATAATGTAATCTAGTTTACAACCTCAGTGGAACATTTGAAGTAATCTGATAATGCCGGGAACAAATGAATGCCCGGGCACTCTCGGCTCCGAGGACGGTAATCCTATTTTCTGCTGTTTCACTGTCAAATGCTCTCCCATCTTATCCGATCGGCTCCTAATTGACGAGAGCAGTCTCGTAGCCTCGGAGCTATAAAAGGAGTGACGAGAGCAACACTGAACACTCCGTGTTTCTGATTTTCACAAATGTATCTTGGGTGACATTGTGTTGTTTAAAGACAAAACCTGAATGAGAATATTAAGGTTTTGTTTCTGGGATGGTGAAGACATGAATAAGATGAACTGTGGGCCTCTGCTGAGACTCCGCTCACACTGCGCCAGCCATTTCAGTTTAAGCAGTAAATCAGCACCTGATGCGTGCGCGTCAGATCCACTCTTAGTGGCCCAGATGCACTGGATGCTCTCCAGCTTTGCCTGGTTGGTAATGCTGGCGTCCTTGAAGCGCGTGCATCTTAGGTTTTTCAAAAGAAAGACAGAAAGGAACATAAACTATGAATTGCCTTTGACTTATGAAAACCACGGTGGAAGTTAGGGTTGATATTTAAGTTCCTTTAGAACTCCTGGTGGATTTGGCAGTCAGACAACAGACGTCTGTTTCCAACTTTGATTTGATTGGACTTCCTTTATATCTGCTGGCATCCGGCAGGAAACGGGCCAGAGATCCTCCACCCAGCAGCAGCCAGGCTTCCTGCTTGAAACGACAGTCTTCAGATGAAACTGGGGGGTCATGATGATAGGCTGCCAACCCTGCTCTGCGTGAGCCCTGCGCTGTGGAGAGTCCTTCTCCGTGAGAGTGGGTGTGTGCGTATGCGAGGGAGGCGCGCTGCTCTTTCCTGGCACCTGATGCGTGCACATGATGCACCAGATCCGCTCACAGCAATCAACAGATGCGCACGAGTGAATCAGCCACGCCATTATTATTATTATTATTTTTGCGCATGAGCGTGCTCAGCTTGTTGCCAAATATTTTTCATCCACTACGCCTTTTACATTTGCGCGCAAATGCATTGCGCGCTATGCATGCGCCAATTTCAGCTTTGCATTATTGCCATATTATTGATTGCGTGCCTTCCAAGCATCAAAGCCCGCGATACGCCACAGTCGCGTTTGGCTTCTTGCACTGTTGTCTAGTTCTCTGGTTGCGTGGAAACTAAACGGATTCTCTGAGGGAGAGCCGTGGACTGCGGGGCGCATTTCCAGCGGCGTGCACAGCCTCTCGGCGCAGGTTTACCGAGCTGGACCCGATGGAAGCGGAACAGAACATTGGCCGAACCGCGCTCTTCTTGGGAGCACCGTGATCTGATCTGCTGGACGATCTGGACACTTGTTTATATATATATATATATATATATAAAAAAACGCGTCATGAAAAGGAGGGGAAGAGCGACAAAGATGTAAGTGTGATGGAAACTCTCATCTTCTTTCTGCTATTCGTAGCCCACAGCTGCGCCTTCCCAAATGGGATCGGTGCTGCAACAAACACGGGAAAAGGATGAAAGGCAAACTTAAAGCGATAAGCAGGCGTCGCTTTCATCTCCTGTCTGCAGCTAATGTTCCGCCACATGCATGTTGCTCATGAGTAGAATTAAAATTTCAGCGGATCCTTATTACATTTCCTCAGCTTGTGCCTCCACATGTATAAAGTAAAATCAGATCTCTTGTTGGTCAATAATAAAGTTTGTGTTGAATATATATATAAAAAATGTCCAGTTAATGGAAAATCTAACCTTTTATTCATTTCAAACACTCTGAATTTTCATAATATTAAAAGCTGCCTTCCCTTTTCTAACAGTGTGCTTAATTTTCTCTTTATTACAACACACTAATAATGTGCATTCACGTATGGTGGATATCTGCCAAGCAGGTTCTTGCACTAACGAACAGACAGCCTCTCGTTTATTCATGATTGGCTGTGAGATAGAGATCCGGAATGGGCACAGCAGCTAAAAGCATTGAAATGGGATTACAGATGCATTAAAAGTCTGTGTCTCAATTTAAAGATGTCAAGGATGCTTTGGTGTTCCCCCTTTCCCCTTCCGTGCCCTCCCGTCATAAAATGCCTCATCGTAATAAATCTGGGTTGCATGTCTCTAATGCTTGTTTGCTGTTTGAGTTCAGATGCTGGCTTGCAGGGAAATTGGTGCTCCTGAAATAATTGGTGCCAGAGACCCATTAGATCAGCACTGACAGCAGTAAATTCATGAAGTGAGAGGCTGACCTTTTCAAGCAATGCATTTGGTGTAAATTAAAACGTGGCGACGTATTTACTGCAGAGCAGGAAATGAGTTTAGGACTGCTGACGAGGACTTCACCTGATTTAGAGGCCTATTGATTTAATGCTTTTCTTTGCTGCCGGATTCTTTTAATTTATGGTGTGTAATTTATGTAGGATATTTTAATGGAAAGCAATTTTAACATTTTCTGCTGCCTCATCCTTGACCCTCTTTCGACACCCATTTGGTTGAGGCAGGCCGTTCTTTCTCTCTTTCATACTGTCATGCTACTTTACTCTCTCGTACACCCTGCTGATAAGAAGTGCAGAGAAAACTTTTATTCTCAATGAAGGTTTCTGGATAAAGTCCTCATGTCTGAGGGAGGGAGACTGAAGCTTGCTGAAAGCTTCATCTGTGCTTTGCTCCGGTGCGTCAGCCTCCATCTACCCTAACGGTCCATTATTGGAGTTTTCTGGCAGGCAACTCTTAAAGCGGCAGAACACAATGAGCATTATGAGCTGTGCCTCACAGAAAAAAAACATCTGCCCCCCCCCCCCCTCTCCATAACAAGTATATACACCACTAATGCCGCTGCACTCCGTCCTCTACCCCCCAGCGTCATGCGATACTTAGAAGTACTTAGAGATCGATTTCATTTTTTAATCTTGGTAAGTGGATCTTGCTCAGTCTCCAGCCATTTGGACAGAATGAAGAAGTCTGGTTGAACTCTTTCTGTCTCAAAGACAACAGGTCACCTCATTGTCTGTTTTACTGGCCTTGGTGCCATTTATAACATTAACATTTACCTCAACAGGAGGATTGGGTGACCAACGCCGATGCTGACTTAAGGAGCTTTTCCCTAAGAGGATTAGTAATAGGATCGGAGGTAGCCCTGATCAGCTATTAATGAAGTGTGTTAAGGTGCATGGGTACGCCTGCTATTTTCAAAGGCTTACATACAAAATAGAATGTACAAGATATGCAGACAAGCTTTTACCACTATGTTAGCTGCACCTTAGGCTAAAGGAACCTATGAACTAATGACTTCACTCCAGGACGGGCACGAAGCAGGGCATCTGAATGGACCTTTGCTAAAAATGGCTTCAGTAGTGTCAAAACTGGAAATGTAGAAGAAGAGCCTACGAGTCCCACCGAGTTGGTGTTAACAGAACACTTTGTTCATTATGGCGTCACATCACAATGTTAATGTCAGTCTCTGTGTACTGAAATAGCCTGACTGCACTGCAGGGATGTCAATTATGAAAGAGGAACAGTGACACCAAAGTATTTTGGGTGCTAGTTTATTGAGCTGGGAATGTTTGATCCATAGACGTTCCTGGAAATACAACGGAGGAGTAACTTTTTGTGGCAGGCAGCGTACTGAAGCGTGTCTGCAGCATTTTCACTTTCCTCTCACTGCAATAAGATGAAAAACTGTTCCCTACATTCGTGTTTCAAACAGCCGCTGTTTGAAACAAAGGTGTTTCTCAGCACAGACAGCTGTCGTAGCGTTGCACCCAGGCCATGAAAGACGCAGTGCCAGCGGTGATGTCACCCTGATATTATTGCTTCATGCCAAATTAAGTAATACCACCTAATTCACTCACAATGTGGGTTGTTCCATCTATCCTTTGACAAAAACGTGATATTCTATTTATTTTTGCTCAGATACTGTGACACACCAGATGTTTCTTGAATAATTATCTCCTTTGCTGAAGTTCCTTTTGTTTTCATGTCATAGGTCCAGCAACTTCCGGGGAGGTTGACGATTTCTGCCCCAGCGCCCAGGTAACGTGGAGCATGTCTGCGTCCCATGATGTCCCTACCTGCAGACTGGCTGCTGCGCCACTCAGTGGTCATGTGCTTGCTGCTTCACAGCCTGGTGCTGATGACCTTCTGCTTCCACCATGCTGCGACCAGCTGCTCTAAGAGCTGCTACTGCTCTGAGAATGGCAGTGGCGAAAAGACGGTTCGCTGCAGCAATCTTAAGCTCACTGAGATCCCCCCAGATATCCCTAACGACACGCGGCACGTCTACTTGGACTTCAACCTCTTGACCAGAGTCCCAACAAATGCTTTCACAGGTTTGCCCAATCTGGTTGAGCTGGATCTATCTCATAATGCCTTAACGCGGTTAGAACCGGGCGCATTCAGAGGCCTGGGCTTCTCACTACAGTTCTTAGACCTTTCCTCCAACAAGTTGGTAAAGTTTAACCCTGAGGCCTTTGAAGGCCTGCGGGCTCGCGCCAACCTAACGAACAATCCATGGCATTGTGACTGCAACCTGCAGATGGCGCTGCCCCAGGTGGACCTGGAACCTGCGTCGCTGACGGGCATCGTGTGCCAGACCTCGGATCCCAAAGACACAGGAGTTCAAGGACTTGCCTTTTTGTTGGCACCAGACATCGACCTGTGCGTGGTGATGAAGAGGACTACAGACGTGGCCATGCTGGTGGTCATGTTCGGCTGGTTCACCATGGTCATCTCCTACCTGGTTTACTACGTCAGGGCCAATCAGGAGGATGCCCGCAGGCACCTGGAGTATCTCAAGTCTTTGCCGAGGGGACAGGTCAAGTCAGAGGAGTCTTCCACAATTAGTACTGTAGTATAGGTCTGACGGAGCCACACACGAGGCCCGACATGGTAACCCAAACTAAACAGGATGGAACTCCATCAGGCTCAGATGTTTTCGTTGTTCTTCTTCTTGTTTTCTGAGCTGCACACCCGAGGTAGAAGAAGAAAACCAGGCTGGTGCATCCTAGCACCGGTGAATAATTCATCTTTGAGGGACCTGGTAGTTTTTCTTGGCTGTTGATGGCCCATCTGCGCACTAAGAAAGAAAAATCTGCTGCATTTTCTTTTCTTTTTTTGCTATTTCCAAATATGGAATACAAATGGGATTTACTCACTGGTGCATGTTCCTGGATGCGCTTTGGCCACATACACACAATTCAGGAAGCCTCTTCAGATGGCGTTATGACATAACAGGCAGCAACAGAATGGGGGACCTCCTTGTACAACTTGAAGACTCTTTCATGCCTATATTACAAAAAAAAAAGTTTTCCCATTTAAAATGTTCATCTCTTACTGAACCTTTGCTGCCAAGGAGGTAATGTTTTCGTCACTCTTTGCCCGTTTGTGTTAGTTAACCAAATGTCTCAAAATGCCCTGAACAGATTTAAGTGAAATTCTATTAAGAGGGATTTCAATTTTTCTGAATTTAGGAAGTGTTTGGCCGGAGGTATGCGCTCTTCTCCTAGTTCTGCTTTGTTTATAATAAAAGCCACTGCAACACAACTCCGCACTGAAGAGAACCGCAAACGTCTGACCTGTCTTTTTACGTTCAGAGCGTTTTACAGGAATACAGATTTATTCATGTTGTCTATAAGAAAATGTTGATTTAAGAACCAGCGAATCAGACTGTACTATATGAAATAGAAAGAGAGGGGGGGAAGACATCTAAATGGTATCGAGTTTCACAGTATTCTGGAAGAAAGAGACCTTCATTCAAGACTCATTTTTTTCACCTCTTCACTCACAATGACCAAGGGAACCCAGAGAGGTCCATCATGATCACACCCGGTTAGACAGAGCCTCTTAGTCTGGACTGTTTTAGTTCCGTCACGCTACTAAGGAGCCCCCAGGGTCTCTTTGGAAGCCATATTGTCTGATGCGGTCACTCTTGTTGTTTTTCCCAAATAGCATTTATGAGATCATGACCTGCTGCTCCATCTGAGAGTGATGTCATGGGCATGACCAGACTCTGGCAAAGAGGAAGTTCCATTTAGTTCTCTTCTACTCAAAACATCAATACAAGCTGAACCAGAGGAAGAAAAGTGTATTTGAGCAGTTATTTAATTTAATTTACACCAGACTGTGGTCTAAAATTAGCTCCCTTACAGAAGGAGGTAGAACCCAGTGCAGGCCGGAATAATCAGATTAGATGATAAAGATGAGGGAAGTGATCTGTAAACAAGGATTTCCCTGTGTTAATACGCCGATGCTTACAGCCATGAACCATTTATGATGACAATAAAAACACTTCAGCGGAAAGTCTGGGAATGCACCTGCCATCCGGTGCTACCCAGTTCTAGAGAAATTAAAGGGGGGGGGGGGGGCAAAAGGGACTGCGCAGATTTGGAATGGATGATAAATACCACTGTCAGGAGAGTATATGAAATATGCAGCTACAACCAGAAACTTTAGCTTATAGCATTAGGCTCAGGACTAAACAGGAGAAAATGCCTCATGCCAAGCGTGCGTACGCACAAAAACCTGGCAGACGTACATTCTCAGGTCAAAGATCAGACGTATCAAGAGTGAAACGAGCGTGGAAATGTGCCGGACGCACGTTCCTACAGCTGTTGGCCCTTTGGCGACACAGAGGAGATGCTGGGAAACTGTTATATTAAATAAATGTCAAATCAGAGACACATGAACAAAGAACACCGACGAACAATGAACGCACCCAGCTTGTCTGCGATTACAGGAGTGGATAGGAAAGCAAAGTGGTGCTGAAAACACCGTCAACAATGGCGGCCTTGGCTCTATTGGAAGACACTGCAAATGGTGCAATTAGAAGAGAGCGTCTGACCACACTGGGGCATCCCAGAGGGAGCTGGCAGACCGATCGGGACTGTGCCAGTCGACCCTGAGTCCTGGGCTTCAGGGTCTGAGAACTCATGTTAATAACCCCGTGCGTAAAGTATGGAATATCATAATCATCCTCACGCACGCTCTCCCACGTACGTACAGATTTCTTGAGTACCGGTAAGTAAAATAATCTTGTGGCAAGGACAGATTATTTCACGAGCATCAAATCATTTTTCCCTTCTTTCGGTGCCTGTTTTGTTTTGTAGCTTCTCTCTTTTTCCTTTTACCTAATTGTTTTTTTTTTTTTATCTTGACAAAAGGTATTTTAACGAAGCTACGGCCCCCCGTGATGAGCAGGAGATTCAAAAGTACTGAAAAATAGATGGTAATCCTCTCTTGCTGACATTTCCTGACACCACACACACACACACACACACACATGCACACACACACAAGCCATTACAGCTTTAAACCACAGTGAAGGAAGGCTCCTCGTAGTATATATATGATGACTTTAATGTATGTGAGCACATATTCCTTTGTTCTCCATCTGCACAGCGGGTAATGTAACACCTTTGTTCCCCGTCGCACACGAGTGTTGCTGAGGTTAATTTAAATTTCAGGTCTGCTCAGTTTGCCCCGCCTGCTACCTGAGACACTTTACCCTGGTGTGAGCGTTACAACTGCTGGGTAATGGGACACAAAGTGGGAGATAAGGTGACCAACCAATCCCTCTCAGAGCACGGCCCTGTTCGGGGTTGGTTAGCAACTGAAAATGTTTCCAAACTCCGAGATCACACAGGGTCACCTGATTTCCTCTTTCAGCCAAAAAAAAAGGAACTGACACCGAAGATGCTGCACCTGAAGAGACTGGCAAGAACATCCTGTCGGTGGGTGTCCATGTCCTGTGATCGTCCAAGGACACTGTTTCAAGGTCCCAACTCAATTTTGCGTCACTACGCCCCCTGTTGTGGAACCTGTGCAAGTGAAAGGAAAATAAATGAATCTTTTTTATAATTATTATAATTAATAAATATAAGTTACCGGTATTTATGTATATTATTCATCCGTTCATTTTCTTCCACCATTGCAGGTCACAGGTGTTGCTGGAGTCTATTTCAGTATCCTGCGATAGGCAGGATACACCCCGAACGCGTCGCCAGCGCATCAGCAAAACAACAACTCAAGCACACCCTCACACCTATGGACAATTTTGAGTGCCCAATTCACCTAAGTTGCATAAATGTATATTATGTGTGTTTTTTTATGTTATTCACTTTATTACATAGCTACTAAAGATTATTAGAAAAAAACAAGTTAGTAAATAAAATCTAATAAAATCTAATTCAGGATTAATTAAGAACAATTTAAAATGGATTATTGACCGATGTTTTTGGGGTGTGTAGGGTGAGGACCTCTATGTTCCCACTGAATTTAATCCAGATCATATCCAGAATGGAGTCAGTAAAACATATTTAATTTTAAGATGAAAGCCGCATTTATGGATTTAAAAAATCTGTTACAAACACACATCAACTCAGATTCACTTTTACTTTTCATGGTTGGTGTATGAAGATGCCAAGAACAATTTAGAACCTTTTGGTGATGATCCAGATCACCATGTGGACGGTGTAAATTCAATTAGGAGGGGCATGAGCTGCTCGGCCAAGTGTTTTTCTAGTTCTATAATGTAAACAGGTGATTGGCTGATTAATGATAGGTTTGATGGACATAATTTATGGGCATAGATAGTTATGATCAACGTGTCCCAGTTTGAACTGTGCCCTACAATCTATCATAACACAAATGTGGAGTAGGGCAAGATTTACGTAAGAACATGCCCTTGAGGTTTCTTGTGAAATCCATCAAAAACAGGAACAGTAAGAACGCATTGGTATTCTCTCAGACGTTTCAACCTTGATATATTGACATCACAAGACCGCACAAATTTGTAGGAATGCTGCTGATGCAACACATTTGGCTGAGGAGAGCATCTTAAATCTGAGTCATATTTTTATGAAGTTCCAAGTCAAGGCATGTTTTCTGTCAAATGATTTTCATTCTTGCCTGGACATCCCGTCTCTGAGGAAGATCCGATTTTCTTTTGCACAGCTCCAGCACATATCCTCCTGATTGGGCCAAGAAAAACATCGTAACTTTGATCATTTCCCAAGATAAAGAGCAGTTCCACTCATTTCATGTGAAATTACATGGTACAATCAGCAATGGCATCCCAGTGGGTCAGAAGCATCAGGTTTGGATCTGCTCTTTGAACATTATTATAAGGTTTCTTGATTTTGGACGGCTCCAGCATGCCAGCTCATTCAGAGCAGACACCTTTAGTACAAAACGGTTTGAAGAAGTCTGGGCTTCCCTGCTTAGGCTGCTGCCCCTGCGACCCGGCCCCGGATAAGCGGAAGAAGACATTTGTTGAACCACTAAGTGACTGTGGTGAATTAACAATATATATCTTAAGCAGAAAAGATGATGTGAAAAACATTTCTGGAAATCAGAAGTGGTCCCAGGATCCAGATTTAAGCTATAGTGTTTCATGTGCTTTTATTTTTACATGAAATAATACAGCAATAGAATATTTATGAACATAGAATAAAAAAATAACTCAAATTTAAAAAACATTCAGTTTGTGAGTTATTGGAGAATTTCTTTTAGGAAAGATTCCTGAAGGATCATCATAAAAAGAAACTGGGACTGACCTACTCAGACCTCCTCTGACCTTTGACCCCCTACTCTTTAGCATCTCACCCAGAATTCCCTGCAACGCATTCTTGATCAAAGCAAACAGTTCCAGTGACACCCACATGCTCACCTCTCATACGTCACCAGAACCAACTCTGCCGAAGTGCCTATAAAATAAACCTGATTCAGCAACATTTGTCATTTTGATTCATTTCATGAATTCGGCCAGAGCGAATCAAGCCCCCACGTAAGAGTGGGGGCTTGATTGTAAAACCTCTTACTGTCTCTCTGTATTCCATCTTTAAAACCCCCTTCCCTATAGCCAGTCTCTCCAGATTCACCGGCGGGTCAACTTTAAACGCTTGTGGCGGCATGCATTTGCCAGCTATGCAGGACCGACCAACAGGCACGTATGTGCTCAAGGGTTAAAGTGGCAGGACATGCTTGTGCAACATGTCTCTCTCTCTCTCTCGTCTTTCTAAAGGTGAGCCGACTCATTGTTATATCCGAACAGCGCTTCCAGCACAGTTGCTGACAGGTGCCACAGAGCGAGGCATCAGCATCAGTGAATAATGGCCTCTTTTCATGTGCAGGACCGATTGGCGATCAGACCAGTGTAGATTTCAGGGATCAGATTGGACGGCTTCACTTCACAGCCTATCAAGCATGCCAGATGTAACACAGCCAGACTGAATGTTCGAGGGGCCCTCGTGTCAGAGCATGAAGAAAACCGATCCGCCACAATGCAGGCAAAAGACCGACCGATAAGGTGATTACATCACTCTCAGCACAATGGCATGCAGTTTGGCTGGAGGTTGCTGTTTCTAAATGACAATTTAATGGATCAATTAACATCTTTATTAATGCTGTATCATTGTTTGAAGGCTTCTTGTGCACATTTTGATGCCTTTTGTTGCACTTTGAATTTTGAGAGATTTGTAATTGAGATTCAAGCGCTATGCAAACAGAGTGTTGCTGTAACCTCACAGCAGAGACTTATTTCACAAGCACATAAACCACCAGGTGGTACACTTGTCATCTGTCAAACCTTGTAGTTCTGTCTTTTCAGAGCCACGTACCACGCTCCCGTACTTAAAGTACTAAAAGTGTGGTGAAATGGTGAAAAAGAACAAAAGGGCCTGTATGTTGTATGTTTTTACTATTGGGTCTAGAGCCTGTAATAAAGTTTATATAAATAAAAGTCATCCTGAATCACAAAATATTTCTATTAAAGGTTTGACAATGAGCTGCATATTATTATGAATGATTAGAATGTGTGTCATTTATTTATAACAAGTTTTTCTGTTTTATGTGCCAGATAGATAGATAGATAGATATAGAGAGAGGCGATATGTTATTAATCCCAAAGGGAATTCTGTAGAGGTGAGGCAAAACCAAAAAGTTGCTTTCCACACCAACATCACGGAGTCCTGAGAACACACAGGCTGCGTCTGTCGGTCTCAGACATGAGAAAATAAAACAAAAAGTTTCTACAAAAAGTCCTACATTTCAGAAAACGCCATTATTGAGGCATTTCACCATTTTCATTTTTCATTTTTGACTCTTTCTGCTATTTTTCTCCCTTTCTTTTACTTTTCACTATGGAATTAATCCTCCTGGTATAATTATTAAACCTTTCTAATCTCCTTCAATTGATATGTTACATTGATTGGTTTTATTTAACAGTTTATATTTTCCATTTGTGACGTGTTCATTTCATTTTAGACCCACATTGTGAAATGGATGAACGGAAGACAAAATATTGTGCTGACAATGTTGCCTATGACATCATTGTCACATCCACAATTGTAATCTAAGCAGGTTTTCAGAGGGAATCAGAGAACAACAACCAAATATGTAAATTTCAAAGGGAAACCTCACTTCACTCATCATCAGATGAGCAAAAGATGGGATTTCCCACGACGGGGTCTCGCTATATATATGACAGTAAATCATGGATCATGTTCACTTGAGGTCGATACTTAAAGACATTCCTCAACAGTGGCCATGAACGTCGTGATTGGTGAGTAGTAGTGAGGAAACGCCGTTTCCTCTTTGCTGCGCGCATCCAGACGCAGCAGAGACTCCGGAGGAGACGCACGAACTGGGAGCTTGTTCTATTATTATCAGGGGAAAGTTCATCTCAGGAGGCCTGGACCTTTTCTGAGGAGGAACTATAGCCGGTGTAGTTACTTTTGGCTGGGGGGGGGGGGGGGGGGGGGGTCACGTTACAGGTATTTACCCGGAGGAGTGACATGTCCTGCGCTGCAGCGCGGAGGAAAGGGCCAGCTTTGTTCTGCTTGTTGTCCTCCTCTGCGCCCTCCCACCCCCCCACACACACGCACACACACGCACACACACACACACACACACGCACACACACGCACGCACACACGCACGCACACACGCACGCACACACACACACACACGCTTGATGCTCCTCCAGTGACATTCGGATTTGTCTCTCCCCCCCCCCCCCCCGCGCAGTCTTCGCCATTCACTGCTACATGGCCTCGTCCGCCCGCAGCGCGCCTGCGACGCAGAGAAGCGCACTTGTTGAGGATCCGGACTTCACGGATATCGTGCAGATTAGCGGCAGTTTAACGGCGAAGATCCTGCTCTCCATTCCCGACGCGCACAACTCATCCATTCCCTCAAAGGTAAAAACGCAGGCGCGTCCTCGTGGCGCCGTGTTTCTTTGACTTGTTTGGAGCGGAGCTGCGTTTGTGCCGCATGAATCCGGACTAGCGTTCACGCGTTGCTCATTCTAGAGTTACGCAGCAGATGGGCTAAATAAAAACCAATAACGCAGATGCATTAAGAGCGAGAGGCCCGGCGGGCATCGAACCCATCTTCACATCTGAAATTAGAAACTTCTTAAAGCGACCCATCAGGGTTGAACTTTTTTTTTGTTTTATTCATGCGCATTTCACGCTTTTTTTTATTCCAATCCGAAGCCTATAATAATTTTATACAGCATTTAATCCAGGGAATATTTAAAACTAAGTACAACTTCACAACAACGCAGTAATAAAACTAACACGCTCCATAATGAACATTTAAAGGCCTTTATTCTGCTGGTGATAATGACGTTTTATAACTGTGGTAAACTTTTTACTGAAGGATTTTAGAGCTGCTTCTGTTTAGGCTTTTACATTTTTGTACATAAATGGGCCTCCAAGAGGGCTTTCAAGGAAACGTGTGCTTCCTGTTGCATGCCAAGCTGCAATCTATTCATAAACATCTGCATGCTGTTTCTCTGACGCAGGCCCTGCAGCTCAACTCCCCAGAAAATGCCAAACTTGTGCAGATGGCGCTCACTATCGGTGTCCGCTCGGCTCCTCGGCTCAGCGCCGTGTCCGAAAACGTCTCTTTGGTAAGCGTCGTCTCTGGAAGTAATTCTGTAATTACAATGAAGGTTCAGAACAGATAAACGTGACCAGCTTTGTTGTGGCGTTTGTCTACCAGGAGGCCTGTTTGGCAACCATGTCTGAGGGTCTTCAGCTGCACCAGGCCTTACTGAAAGCCGTCTCGCCTCACCTGCAAAAACGAGACAAAATAGAGGATCTACAGGCAGACGTCAGAGATCTGATCATTCAGATCAATAAGGTGGAGGAATACTTCTGAATCGCAGTTTTTGACAAGTCATTTTTAGGCACATTTTATAATTATTTTTGCTTTACAGATGCTGAAAATGGTCCGAGGAGAGACTCCGGTTCAACCAACACCGACCCCGGTGGCCTTGAATCTACCAGGGAACTACGAGGTTCAGGTAGCAGCTCACATGACTCTGGTCCAGCTCCAGGCCTTCGGGCAGGACACGGTCCGCTGCCTCAGAACCCTGGTCCGGAACAATGAGGAGGAGACCGAGAGATGACGAACGAGAGCTGTACAAAGAACTGCTTTTTGCACATGCCCAGAATGCCTATTTTTATTCTAGTGTCTTACTTATTTATGTTAAAATATTTATTTATCTATTTGTACGTACATGAGTATATTTATTTAATTGAACTTTGGAATATCTATATCGGAAATGTATTTGCAATAGCAGGGCTATGCATCCCGCTGTTTTTTTTTTATGACATCTGAGGTAACTTTGACAGACACTGATCTCTGAACACTCTTTACTTTGACTATATTACACAATAACAACTGAATGAAATCCTTCTCGTCTGACAAAAACTAACAATATGTTTACATTTCAGTCATACATGAAATATAGAACATTTCCCATGAGTTTGGTAAAAGTGCGCCAATGACATGATAACTTGACTTTTCTCGCAGATTGCAGTTTGAAACTAGTCATTGTAGCAGTTTGGGGTTCATTAAAGTATTTCTACAGAATTGCATTAATCACCATTGTATGAATGAACTTGAAAAAAAACTATTTTCTGACTCCAATAAAGACAAAATGCTTCCCTAAAAAGAACTGGTTTTTTTTAGCAAGTATTGCTGACGAATACCGCGTCCTCAAAGAAATGAAAGCTAAAATTCCGGCGAAGCTCGTAGAGAAGTAAAACTAAAAGTGAAATAGAGGCCTTTGCCACACTTTTTTCGCCAGACAAAGGAAGTTTTGCAAGAGGAGGGTGGCGGCCTGATGACCACAAGCAGAGGATGGTCCAAAGGGTTCTACGTCGTGTCATGTGGCATCCTGAAACCATGAGATCATTTAACGGAGTCTGTGTGATCACAAGGGTTGTTTTTTAACTGCACTGTAAAAGAAAACAAAGCAGGATCTTCCAATGCCGTCTTTTATTTTAACAAACCTAAAAACAATAGAAAACAGCATTTACAGAGAAATGAATACAACTCTCAAAAAAGAGATTTAGAGTGATTAAAGTTTCTACATTTAACCGTCTGCTGTACTCTATCCATTGAGGCGACGTTTTAAACCCACGCTTTTCATAAGGCAGCGATGGCTTTGGCAGCGACTCTCCGACCCAGCGGCAGCGTCAGGTCAGTGATGGCCAGGACGACTCTCGGTTTAGCCAGAGCAGGAAGTTTGACCAGTTCAGAAACCTGCATTCAAAAAAAAACCCAATAAATAACCAGCGTTTTGTTGAATGAAAAAAAAGAAGAAAGAAATTAAGAGGGGAAAGTTTGAAAATCTTGCCCTTCACAAATATTTGGAACAATTTGGGGTAAAAAAAAGAAAAAGAAACCTACGTCTGACGCAACACCCACCTCTTTCTTCACCAACCTGACCTACTCCTCCTGTTTATTCACCTCCCAGCTCATAACTCACCATTGTGAAGGGCATGAACTGCAGGATGCTTCCACAGCTTCCCTGCTCCAGGCACTCAACGCACTCCTCCATAAAACTCTGCACAAACTGGGTGTGAGGTCCGGCCACCTTGGAGCCCACGATGGATGAGATGAGGAGGAAAAGGTTGGCTGAGGAGAGGAGAACAGTCGGTGTGAATGTCTTAGTTCAAGCTTTGGGGTTTGTGTGTTCATGGGCAGTTACTGAAGATAAGTTTTTTTTTTTTTTTAAATCAAGTATCGGAATCTCTTTATTAATTGAATAAGCTCCTACTGAACTCACCCAGGACTCGGTTGAGAGGGTCCCTCATGTTGACGGTGTGCAGCTGGGAGGCAGAGAGGGAGCTGCTCATCGACCGGTCTCCTGTCAAACAACAACACTGGCTCGCTTTGCATTTGACTTGCAGAAATAAGAGAATGTCAACAGTCTTTTTCTTGCCTTTCAAATTTCAGGTTTATATAGATTATATAGATCAGTTTCACATATTTTAAATGACGCAAGAACAGTTACCGGTAATATGGCTTCAGAAAAACTTTTTTTTTTTCTTGCGCTATTCTTGATGACCATCGTGGGGATTTCTAAACGTAGCTGAAAGTGACAATTCCCAGAGCTGGAAAGTATGAATAGTGATTATGTCATTATGTCAGACTTGACTCAAAGAGCAGCATGGCTCGCAACATTCAGGAAATCCATTCTTCTGAATACGAGCCAATCTCCTGTCTTTGAATACAAAATGATTCAACAGGCTGCACAGTTCAGAACCTGTTAATGTGTAAGACACTAAACACAGGATGCTGAGACAGATTAATAGATCAATTTATTTAGATTATTACCTCCGCTGAGGTGAGGTGGAGGTTGTGTAATCATCATCCGGAAAAGATCCAGAATGGAGTCAGTAAAAAATATTTAATTTTAACATTGCAACTGTGATTCACTTTTACTTTTCATGGTTGGTGTATAAAGATACCAAGAACAAGTTATTCCCTTTTGATGATGATCCAGATCACCATGTGGACGGTGTAAATCCAATTAGGAGGGGAATGAGCTGCTTGGCGGAGGTCTGCGCTCTCTGACTGCTTTTCTAGTTTAACTTTGAAGCAGCTAAAAACAACGACAGAGAGATGAATGACTGAAGAATCACAGACGTGAAGAGACCGACCTGGACTGGAAAGGGCTACAGGCTCGTCCTCATTGGAGCTGAGGAGTCGCATGAGTTTAGAGGGCTGAGTGTCATCCAAAGGAAAGAGGTTGTTGTAGTCCTGCGGCCAAAAATAAACAGAACAAGTGATTCAAATAATAATCATCGTACCCCCTGCTGAAGTGAATAGACATGGGACTCAAACACAGCGTGTGCGTGTATCCGTTTCACCTCGATGTCCTCTCGCTGCCGTTGGCGCTGCCGGGCTGAGTACGAGCCTTTGTAGTGAGAGGAGAAAGAGCTGAGCGCGCACCACACACACAACCTGAGGAGCGATGCAGAGCGTTATCGCCGGTTCCCGAACTCGCAAGATTACTCAACAACACCTCCATCAACATAATGAAACGTCTTTTACTTGGCCAGCGCTTTCCCAGGCGGGTCCGTCAGGCTGTGCCAATTGGCGGAGTCTGTCAGAAGGTCAGGCAGTATGGTACCCAGGAGGGTGAGGGTGATCTGCTGAGTGTCCAGACAGAAGATACTGTAGAGCAACTCCACCACCCGATTGGCCCACTCCTGTCGAGTCTCCTTCAGCAACTCCTGGGAAAAGACGGGAAGCGCTAGCTAATAACCCAGAATTACTCAGCACCCTGGAATGGTGAAAAAAAAACAACCCCAAAGAGGCCAGTGCAGTATGAACATATGCTACAGGAACCAAACAATCATATGTTCATGAGCAGGCAGCATCACCTCACCAGGAATGCTAAGACAATCAGAGGAATCGCCGATCAATCAACAGGAAAAACCACCGTTTGGCTCCTTTAAGCACAAAATGTGAGACGGATGCTGCTTCTCGAGCTACAAGCCTTCGCCAGCCGCCCTACCTTGACCAAATTGTTGGTGAACCAGAAGACCCCTCCCATGTTGAGAAGACTCTCGAACAGATGCAGCGCCCTGCTGTCCACCCAGCCTTTGCGCAGCACCGTCTGGAACTGCTTGCTGAGGGCCACGTGGACGGGATCGTTGGCCGGCAGCAGGTTTCGATAGGGGATCGGCTCCTGGCCCTCCACCGGAGGGCGGAGGGTCGCGGCCGTTTGTTGGAAGACATCGGCACACATGTGCTCCATGATGGAACTCATGATGATGACGCTGGTGAGAGCGTGGGGAACCGTTATAGAACACTAAATACTCATCCTTATCCAATCATGGGTACTTTTGAACATCCGCCGGTACCGTTCATTGTAAAACTGCAGCGTGTTCTCGGCCTGCAGGGGAGTCACAAGCTGCCGGATCATCGTCTGGGGCTTCTCCCTCTCGTCCCTCCCCAGCATCCTGACGTGGGCCACCAGCCAGGCGACGGCACAGATTGCCATACTGCACACTTTCCCTTTGATGTTGTCAGTGATCTTCTACAAACCGGGAAAAAAAAAAAAAGATGACAAACTTGAGAAAAAGAAAAAGGGGAAGGATATGCTTAAGGGGATGTGGCGTGCAGACGAGGAGAGAGGGCTGTGACTAAAAGTGCGTTTGTCCACATCGCATAACGAGAACGCTTCAATTCCACGAAGGCAAAAAGAAGAAGTCGCCACCAACTAATCTGGACTTTTGAACGTCACTGCCATTTCAAATTGTCATTCATGAATTTCGTCATTTTCATGTGTCAACTTATTCCATTGACAAGGTGAAAACATGCAACGTTTAGGGAGGTCACTGCACCATTGGAGGAAATGAGGCACGGACTTATGGCTCAGCATTTTCCATTTGTCACCGAAAGAGGATTACTGGACATGCCTGAACCGCTTCCACAGAGAGAACACCGTTTTCCCACGCATTCAGAACTTCCAAGATGGCCGCTGGCGTGCTGAGGCAGATTTCATGCCATTTCACCTGACTGTCATGAAAAAACAAACGTCAGAGGAAGTTTCAGAATTAGAACACTGACGGGCAAGTGAAAGCTGAAACGAAAAAATCTAAATAAAAGTCGTCTGCAAGTCTTCAGTGCAGTAGAATATATTCTTAAGTGTCACATGTTCAATGTGTAATATAAAATAGAAAGTTTAAACAAAACATTCCCAACATTGTCACAAGCCAAATAAATAGACAGTTATGGGAAAATCCAAAAATGGCACAAGTACCAACAATATATATGAATATTTCCTAGCTCACATAGGTGAATGAGATAAAATATACAGTTCTATATGCAGTAAATATACTTTTAAGTGTCATGAATATAAAGTACGTGTGTGATTTAGTCAAACTATTTTCAGTTAAACAGCAGCATCTAGTGATAGCAGCCACCAGGAGTCATTTTAGTTGACAATAACTTCATACATTAATATTTATTTTCATAAATATTTTTGGGGGGAACATTCGTTCCTATGCTTAATGTGTGAATTTGAAACATTATCACCATTTAAAAAAGGCATTCTTCAGGAAAACTCTCACAGCGAGGTATATAGCATCTCCAAAGAGTTAACGTAGAAGGGTGAAACCTTCCGTCCGAACTTACAATAGTTTCATCTCGGAGGAGTTATTCAGCAGGCTGACCAGGCTCTCCACCTTTCCAGGCTCTGGCCTGAAGCAGTGGTGGTCTGGGTTCAGAGTCTTGCCGTCCTCAGGCATACACGTCTGCAGCCACGTCTCAAAGAAGGGCGTTTCCCCTGAAGGGCTCGGGTCAGACAGGATCACCTGAAGAGGACAGGCACGGGGTCACTATTCAGCGCTTGCAAACAGATTCAGGGAGGAGTGTCACCTCGATGCTGCACGGTCCCATCTGGACAATCTACGCTTCAGCATCATCGTTACTTTTCTGAACGAGCCTGACCCGTCGTGAACTGACCTCAGAACCGTACGTCTGCACCACGTGGCAGAGCATGAGGAAGGATATGTCGAAGAGCAGGGCCCGAATTGATGCCGACTTGGCTGAGGGAGAGGAAGGGAAAATCCTCTGTGTTACGCGTCTCACTCAAAATATAACAACAACCAATGGAAGGAATTCCCACATCGGAATATGTCAGTCTTGTGTTTGAACTCACATCCGTCCCCGCTGATGTGTTTGGGAAACTCGTTCAGCCTGGATGAAATATGAAAGAAAAGATGACAAGACATGAAACATGTTAGAGAAAGCCACTTCCAAGACTTGAAGACTCCGACGGGGTTAACAGAAGCCGACCTTTAGAACATGCTTGTGTGTGGGGATGCAAGTCGTTGCACGAGTCGGGATTCCAGCGATTAAAGGTCACAGTTTGCCTCAACTTGAAATGCTTCGCGTCAACTCACTTAATAAACTTGCGGGCGAAGGATTTGAGTTTCCCCGTGGCGGCTGCCGCTGCCAAGAGCAGATCCAAGCTCTTCCCCGACAACATGTGTCCCAGGACGCCCAGAAGTCCGTCGGGGGATTTGGAGTGATCTGCATCTACCGTCTGATGAATGTGAAAGGAAATGTCACGCACTTTTGATCCATTTCACAAAACTGATCTCTCTTTTATTAATAATAATTCTGTAACAGTAGATCTCCTGTAAGTATTGATCTTATGTCTCTCATGAACTGTATGTCATTGTCAAGGTTTGGCCTGGAAGCTACTTCCTGATTACTGGAGTCTTGCTGCTGCTCTCTGCCAAAGCTTTCTCGCTGGCACTTTGCCCAAATGTTTTCCTAAGTATGCAGCTGTACCCATTTTTGAACACTACTTAGTGCAGAGCGAACCCTCATTAGCGCTACACAAACACAACCAACTGAAAACCTCCCTGTACAGTTCAAATGAAGGCATGTTACCTTGAGGATATTAGTGACGGTGGGCTCTGCTCTCAGGATGAGACCTGGGTTGGGCTGGATGTTAGCATTTTCTGCTGTTTTTAGCCTCGGGGCGAACTCCCTGTCATCGGTCCTGAATCAAATTTGCAAGGGGAAGGGAAAGGAAGGGAGGGAAGAAAGACGGACACAGGGAGGAGCCGTATGGGAAGACGGTGTGCTGCGTGAATATGGTTAAAAAAAAAACACGCGTTACATGTCCACTTATAATCGTTGTGACGGGAGGCTGCACCGTTTGGAAGCGAGGCAGGCTGTGTCCGAGTCTGACAGCAGTTTAAGCTTGTTGCACTCCTGCAGGATCATGCCGAGGCAGTCGCAACTATGCAAAGGAAAAAAGAAAAAGAAGCCAAATGATAAACAACATGGTGGTTTACAGGAATAGAGGTGGTCTTCTTATTTAGAAATAACTTTATAGATGCCTTTAAAAAGGTCAGTGGAGTAAGATTTTGGACGTACTTGCATCTCTGATCTGCTTTGTCCAGCAGAGGGGCGAGCTTGAGTAGGTACTGAAATGCAATATTCACCTCCTCCGTGAAGTCCTAGAAAATAGATTATTTCCCCATGATTAACAATCCCTATTTTTATCCCTGGGCTGCTCATGATAATGAGACGGTCATTCGTCACAGCGACATCTCATGAATTAAGCGTTTACCTTTCCTTTATCACCATAAGGATATTTCATCAGTCGGGACAGGACTTGTGGAATCTAGCAGGAAGAAATGAGAAAATCAGTGCGTGTAGTGAAGAGAAACGTTATCAGCATGTCGCATTTAAAGACACTCAATCAGAGCCAGAGGGACAGTTAACTCTCAGACCCAACCCAACCAGAAAGACCAGATAAAAGCAGCCTGTAAGCAGACAGCGGGGCCCCTGCTCTCATCTTTGTAACAGATCTTACTTTCAGGAACGTGAAGGCGGTCCATTTGAGCTCCTCGGTGCCCTCTGGTGACTCAATGAGGCCAGTGAAGCAGGCCTTCCAGATCTCCAGGACAAAAAGTGAAGCCGGGATTCGCTGACGAAACAATTTGAGAATAATGTTGCTGAGAAATACAACACAAAAATCTGCTGACTTTGAACTTAACGTTTGGTTGGTGCAACATTAGTAAGCATTGTTTAATGCAGGGTTAACGCGACATTTCTCTT
Source organism: Brachionichthys hirsutus (assembly GCF_040956055.1). Classification (NCBI taxonomy): domain Eukaryota; kingdom Metazoa; phylum Chordata; class Actinopteri; order Lophiiformes; family Brachionichthyidae; genus Brachionichthys; species Brachionichthys hirsutus. Next base: position 5,775,003 of record NC_090917.1, on the reverse strand, counting down.
TAAAGAAATATTCACCTGCATTCGCTTGATCATTATCAGCTGCTCCACCAGCGGCTGGATTTCCCCCGTCAGATTCATGGTCCCTTCCAGCATGATGAAGGCATGGACTGATGGGAAAGAGGCGTGTTGGAGAGGATCACACTTCACAGAGAGCATCGAGGGGATACTGAGGAAAGAGTCAAGAGTTAGCGCATGGAATACGGACTAGCATCAGGCACAGGTTATGCGGTCTGCATAAGCAATAATAAAGGATCAATCTGGAATCCTCTTCACCCTCTTATTAGTGATATGCTCTCCTCCAGCTTATTTCTCAGCGTCTGGTTAGGTACATTGGCAAGGCCTTCTGTCACGTTCACCACTGACTGCTCCACATTGCTCCAGGATCCTGTGGAGGAACAGCAGCAGAAACAATGCAGAATATGATGGGACGAAATCTACACTCAACTTTAGGATTGGCATTTTAATTTAAAACCTGCTGACAATCAACTCTCACTCAATGGCAAAACAGTAGCAAACAATTCTGTTTGTACAATCATGTACAAACAATATATATATATACACCGGTACACACCTTGATCCTCCAGCCGAGCAATGTGGACCAGAGCTCTGTTCTTGCTGCTGTTCATTAAATTGTAAAGCCGCTCCTGGAACGCTCTCAGACTGGCCTCTATGCTGGTCGAAGGACCCAGTTCTTCCAGCCTCTCACAGTACCAGGCACAGCCCTGAAGCATCCACACAACCACTCCAAGCAGAGCTCGACACAGCCCAATGCACTCCTCTGCTTTCCCGTAACAGCTGCGGAGTGTATGGAGAGAATAGAGCAGATTGTATGAATGAAACGAATGGAAAGGCAGTTTGGGTTTTTATATTCAACAATAATGCAGGCAAGCAGTAAAAAATAAAATAAAAAGACAAGTAAAAGGGAACTGTGATGCTTTCAAATTCTGACCAAAGCTTCGGCAACAGGTTATATGAGTGACAGTAAAGTAAGAAAAATACTAAATTGGCTTCTTAGTTTCATAAAACATAACTATAAACATAAGAACTTCCCATTCCGCATGAATACTGATGGTTGACAAGGAATCGGTAAACACAGATGCCAGCAAATTACACTGAGTATTATGGCTGGCCTTAAATGGCAGATTCTCATTCATTAATACAAAACGCTTGATTTATATATGGTCCAAAAAATCTATGACTAACATTGACACAGTTAAGTGTTGTTGCACAACTAATATTAAGTATGAAGAACATGAACGTGTGAAAACAGTGACGGCACTGCCGTGGATAAATTAACAAACCTTAGACGATGGGAAAACATGTCCATTATTTCCAGAAGCGATTTGACACACAGCTCCCGAGAAAAATCATCAAACTATCAGGAAAAGAAACAAAAATAATAGTAAACCTCTTATACCTCATCGTGAAATGCACAACATCATCATTATTTACCCTGCTGATGGCAGTAAGGACACTGGAATAAGACACCATCTATGGAGAGAGAAGGTCACAAATGAACATCGACACCGGCGGACGGACTGCCCGAGGAGAACGCAACCAATGCTTTGTTCTCTCACCTGGGAATATATAGCATATTTTAGGTAGGACAAAATAAGCGGGTTTGGAGAGGGACCAATCATCGCCTGCTCCATCAGGGCTTCTGAAAAGCACAAAGAGCATTTAAGGTCAGAATCTAATCAGCTCAATGCTTGGGGAACGCCACCACGTCTCCTCTAACCTGAGAGGTTGAGGTAGTCCCAGGTTGCTCCCTTTGGGAAGTTCTTCTTGAGGTTTACTGCAAACTGATAGTCACTCGAGCGTTCCTTCCATGCCTGCAGGATGGCTTGTTTTAAATTGACTACCTTCATTCTGGTGGAAAAAGAGCACATGAGAGCTTTAAAAAAAAATACTCAAAGACACTGCAGTTATTGCAAATACACGTTAGGACACGACTAAGCCTATCTTTAGCTGGGGTTTTGAATTATTTGGCAATGCAATTATTTGCTGTTAGCTGTTAGCATCATTCATTAAATAGACTCAATGAAATAAAGTTATTATTTATCTTTCTTGGTGCAGAAAATACACAAATGGCACCGTATCATTAACGAGACAAACACGAGTCAATCTGTGTCGCTTCGACACGACGAATACCTTGACATTTTGAGTTTTTCAAAAGAACAGCCTCTTGTTGTCTTCCTCGCCTTTCTTCTTCGTTTTATCTTCTTCTTCTACTTCTTCTTCTTCTTCTTCTTCTTTGAAGACGAATCGCCTCCGCTGGAGCGTTACCGCCACCTACTGCCAAATGTGTTTTATTTTTAAATAAAGCTGCTATAAAATTGACTTGGGTTTCAGGTTCATTGCAGAAATTATGTGTTCAAAGTTCATGATTGTAGGAAAAAAAAAAGTCATCTTTATGAGAGAATTAGCGCAGAACGCTGAAAGCTCTAAGAGTCCTGAGCATCCTGGGACAATTACCTTTAGAACATCAAAACTCTTTGCTGTTCAATTCCGCACAGACCTCTTACGATGTTGTGAATGTCCACTCGGAAAAATACCTTGAATGCATGAACAGGTTGTGTTATTTTGTATTGAATTTAAGGTGGAACAGGAGGTTTGACCTGGTTTTGAACGCAGCATAACTCAGAGTAATGACGTAACAACATCACAAGGTGTCGCACTTAACATTACATGTGCATAACAGGTGCTAAAAGAAAAGACAAAAAAACACCCCAATAAACTTTATGTTATTCCTGGCAGGAGACTAAGTTAGTTAATCATCATTTTGTGTTGGACGTGTTTTGCCATGATACAATGTGGAAACAATTGCAGCTTAAAAGGCCTGAATTTCACACAGAACAAAAAACTAAAATGTTATCCTCATTTGTAGCAACAAAGATTTATGTGTGAATCCATAAATCCTGTGTGAACATCTAAGCTGAGGTGATTTCGTTGTCCTGCTTGTAGTCTGATAATGCCTAAATGTTTTCCTCCTTTGTCTTCTCATGTTTAGCACCCCATTCATCTGTGTGATTCACTACCTCGCTGTCATTTCATCCTTTTTGTGAGTTATTTCATTTATTTTCAAAAGGATAGGGTTTGACGATCCCAAACACTTATATTCAGTTAACAGTAAAAAGCCAATGCAAAATTTGGAGTCGGTATCATTACTGAGTTTTTCTGATTGTCTCCTTTCGATCTCCCCTTCGGATTTTGTTCTCCGTATCAAAAACCTCCCAGCTAAGAGAAGGTCCTGTATTGAATCTGCGATAACAAAGACGCTCATTCTGCCTGACACCGGAGATGTTTTCCTGGCCAGAGCAGCGTCTGTGTCCTGGGACAGAGCGATGCCAGCCAGCAAGGGATGATCCATCTGACCTGGCGTCGTCTTGGTAGGGTTGGGATAGAAGGGAGATGAAGGTGTGAGGTATGTGTGTGTGTGTGTGTGTGTGTGTGTGTGTAGGGGGGTTATTTGGGGATAAAGATCCTATCCCTGTTACTGAGAGCTGCATTGTGAAGGGTTCTGGCAGATCCAAGTCTATCCAGGCCAGAGCAGAGCGGCTGCGGTCGCATATCTAAGTCTGCTCTCTTGACTCCACTGCAGGAACAGACCTACTTTAGTTATCCCCAATCACTCCTCAGCATTTGCATGAATTTGGAGATATCAGCCGTAGCTTGTCACCTTAAAATATAACCTTTAGCATTTAGAAAGTGGCATAAAAACCCCATTTAAAATGACCTTTGAATGAGGATTTCAAGTGTTTGTCTTTGAGCCTGAGGGCAAATAAAATAATTAAATATATACTTATGTTTCAATATGAAAGGCAATTTCTGCACATTCATTAACAATAGGGATATTCTACTTTTATACAGTTTATAAATTCACTGTACTGTACTTTCCTTGAAAAACAGAGGGACTTTAGGCACACAGGTAATTTCTAACAGTTCAGAGCCAGGAAATGAGAGCACACCCTCCACATGTCCACTCTGGTTGTTTCTCCATGTATCAGGATAGACCTGAGACACTTGTAATGGAGACAAGACAGGATAAATATGAACATTTGGCTTGGAAATCTAATATTAAGGCGCATACGATTTATGTTACTGTAAAACTATGGCTGGAGTCTCATTATGAGCCTCATTGTTCAATTCTGATTTTCTACCCAGATAAAATGTGGTTATCTTGACGGTTTATTGTGGATATCGATCCGGTTTTGTTATGTCACTAACAACAACAAAAACAAATCTGTACAGTCAAAGTGAAACGGAGGCACAAGTGGTGAATGACGTTTGCATGACGTTTCCTCTGGAGGACGGCAAACACTTGCTCAGGTGTTGACAGATCGTGAACAGCTGATGATCTGCATTGTTGTTCTCACCCCTCCTCGCTCTTCATTTCATTCACATCTCAGTCATTAAATACATTCCCATCGCACTCAAGGACCGCAGACAGATCAATTTCTGCTTTTTCACCTGCAAGACAACCAATCTGTGGTCACGTGCATCATACATATTACTCAATATGTTTATTCATCATTTCAAAAAGTACTAGGCATTTTCAAACTATGATGACATCTAAACAATATTTCCTTGTTCCCTTTCAGTATGCGTTATTGTTAAATTCCTATATTGAATAATCTAAAGGTAGAATCTGCATAATGTTTTTATTTATTAAAACAACGTCAGAACAAACCTCAGACCTGCTGAGTACTCTGTATTGATTGATGCTATTGCAGGAACTAAGAGAAAGTACTTTCAGCTGTGGACATTTTAACCACAGAGCCACATGAGGCTTGACACCGAGGAGCTTTATATAGAGCCTTCAACACGACGGCTCCTCATTTCAGCCCAAGCTACAGGGAGTTTGTTCCAGCATTAATTAGAGCTAGCCAGTCTGGAGAGCTGCAGTCTGTGGGTGGTGCAATGCTTTTTGTTTTATATTGTGGAAGCACACGTGTGAGTCCAGACCCCAGCTGTCTCCATCCACCGTTCCCTGGGAGTCTCAGGAGGGACGTTCCCGAGGGATCCTGGGTGTCGACTGGCTATTGCATAATTTATACAAAATATCACAATGACATAGAAATGAAAAACATATTTCTCTGCCTGTACAATTGTCTGTCGCTCTCTGTGTGTAATACAAAATCAAACAGCACCTGCGGTATATTTTTGTATACACACAGACAAATGTATACCCACAAAAAATATATATATACATTTCAGGGAGACTGCTCATTGAGAATGATTTAATTCATCCTGATTGGCTACCCAGGCCATCGGTAGGTGATGCAATTCGACTTCCATTCTACTTTTATGTATTTATACTCATTAACAATGTCCGCCACTAATTCACGCCAACCTGAATGACTTACGAAGAACTGGTGCCACATATCCAACACAAAAAGATCGGAACGAGTCACAGCAGTCAAAATGTTAATTAACTGCGCTAAGCTCGGATGCTTTCAAAACGTCTTTATAACTGTTTTATAAAGGGAAGAAAAGCCGTACATTTGATTACTCGTCTTTAAATGCACACGTGTCCTCCATCACAAAAACATAAATGGAACCTTTTCCATCTCAACTCATTTAAGGAGCGTTCTTTCACCAGGCTGACTGCAGAAGTGCAAAATATTTGCTAATTCTTTTATTGGGCTCAGTCGTTTTTCTAAATGATTTTTATTATTATTATTATTATTATTAATCATAATAATTGGCCCACTCCATACTTCACAGTGTAATACTTAGTGACCAGTGACGTTCCTGTGCTGCAGACATTTTTCACAGCAGGAAAGTAGAATTAGCATATAAAGACAGACGTGTGTTGAAAGTTAAACTCAGAACGAGTGTCTGAGGCCGAATGAGCTGAATGGAATTCAGCCATGCATTTATTGAAATGAAAACCTGTAGTTTTTTTTTCTGCTGTCACAGGAGGAACTCTGTTCAGTGGAAACGGTTCATAGCAGTATCCAACGTAAAAACAGGTTTCCCTTAGTTCTGAGCCCGTCGCCGTGGTGATACTGTTTTTACTGCATTGATCTGAGGACAGCTGTCGGCTTGTTGCCTGGATCAGCTGCGCCAAAAGCCTCCAGGCCCAGCTGATTGTTTGTGTGTCACGGTGATTAATTGATGAGCCTTCTTGAATAATTGGCCCAAGTCCAGGAAGACGTCTGACTTTGGTGACACGAATCTTGATCTTCCTTCTTAAACCCGCCCTGATGGCGATGAATTACCGCAGCCACCACTCCATCCATTCATGAGGCTGGAGGATGCTTGTATTGGACTTTACATGTCAGTAAAGCTGAGCCTGCGACGGCCAGGGTTTAACAAAAGAGAATAAAAGAACACATGTTCATCGCTGTACATTTTTTAATGGAACAGTTTAAATTAACTTGAATTAAAATCAGAAGCCCAGTGGACATTTTTACTGTACATAGGAAGACTTCTACAGAGGTCAAAGGTTTTTCCAATCATCCCTTTAAGAGAAATATCAATCGTGAGCATCTGTGCTGAAATGAAACAACAGAAATTAAATCATTGAGACAATCACACGATTGCCTCATAATAGTGATTTCGCCATAGTACTGAAAGTATTGATTGGTGTATTCTATAAAAAGAATTTTGTATAAAAAAAATAAGCAGGCGTATTCAACCTGCAGGCCTCCAATCTCCACTGTAATTTTTCTAACCTTACTATGATTTTCCAGTATAAATCTTTGTTTTTTACTAAAATGATTTTATATATTGCATTTTGCAGGGCTCAGATGGGCGACAACAAAGTTAAGACAAACTAAAAATAAGTCAGCGTTTTTTTAAACCACTGAAATTGAGTAGGTGCAGAACCGTCGCACATTAGTGTCAAGAACCTTCCCAGAAGGCAATAAGCACAATATTTTTTCAGGGTTGGGTAAAGACCACTTATTAGACAAAAAAAAAAAGGTTTGACTACATCCTTCAGTTTTCTATAAAAGCAAAATGTTACTAAGAAATATAAAGCCAAGCGGCGAACTATGAGGAAAGTATTAGTCATTGTGACCAAAATAACAACCACTTTATGGTTCTCCTCTTTGTTTTCATGTTGTAGCCCCCCCCCCCCCCCCCCCCCCACCACCACCATTTTTATATGTGTCTATGTATAATGCCTTTTATGATTACTTATTTATTAATTAAAGTTAATCAAAATTGCTCCACAGGTGTATGACATCGCCTTTTTAGTGAGGTAATAGATAAAAGGAGTTTGCTAAAAAGTCTGTGACACAACCTAAACATTTTGAGGTGTCGTATTTTTCAAGACCGATTCGACTCTGGAAATTTTACAATTTACAAAACACCTGTCTGAAACACTGACCATTTTTTAAGATTGGGCTAAAATGTTTTTGGAAGGAAATGTTTACAGTGGGAACAATCGCCTCAAAACTTTCATCTGAGCGGCGCATCATTACTTTGGTATCTGAGGAATCATTTGAGTGCAATAAAAACAAAAGGCCTTTCTCTTGCTTTCTGTGGAAGCAGAATTCACGCTTTGCATCTTCACTGTTTTACTACAGGATCATGATGAATATGAAACTAATTCATAAAGGTGTGCTTCAGCGTTTATTGCTTCCGTTCAGGCTTTGCACCAGTGTCTTAACTCATTGAGTCGGCATATTGCTAAAATCTATTTAGGCATCTACAGTATGGTGTTAGTGATTCCAGGGGAATCGCTATGAGTGATGAGTTTGACAGCAATGGAAGCGATAACAGGATTTTTAAACTGAACTTAGCCCTGCACACAATGCGTTACCCTGTTAAAAGAAACATCTGATCATATGTGATCAATAATATTTTGTACTGTGATCAATAATCCAGGCAATGCTTAAAGCAGAGACTAACTATGAAACAATATTGACAACACAATATCTCATAAATGTAGAATTTTTTTTAACCAAAATTTAAAAACAAGATCAATTCTTTAACTTAATAGCTATAATATCATAGCTACTCTTAGAACTTCATTTTAACTTAATTTAATTAGATAACAGCTGAAGTTGTGAAAGTGAACTTAAAGTGCATTCATTTTGTGGGTTTAAAAATTGTTACTATGAAGTCCTTTTTATTTGTATTAATACAACCATGGATTTTGCAACCTGCACCTTTGAGGGCTACAAAACATCTGAAAGTACAAAACATCTCTTGCTATTCTTTGTGCTTTTCTTATATTCTACCTGACTACTCAGTAGCGTTTGCACACGACATGATGTGCGCGGGTCGGTGCAGCCAAATCATGATATTGGTGATTTATTTTTAAGATAACCCTAAAGTATGAGGCATAAGAGAATATATATATAAAGAAAATTCTGCTCAGTAATGCTGCAATGCTCTTTCATAGTGCAAATAATTGTGCATACTCTTCCTGCATTTAGGGATCATACCAACACAAACGGAAATACGTTGTATAATGTTGCTGTCGGTGGCTCATGGGTCAGAGGTTTCATTGTGGCTTCTGAACGCTGCAGTGAACGGATTGTCAACGTGTCATTGAACGCAGGCCGGGCAAACTACAGCAATGCAAGGAGAGCGTAAGAGTTCAGCCATGTAACGTTGTTATTTGTGCCCAAGAACAAATGGAATTTGCAATTTCATTGTTTTGTCGAAATGGATACTGCACACAAAGCATAACTTACCCAAGCAATGTATTTACATCTATGATTGGATTTCGTGCTTCCGTTTCCATTTATAATGCAATGCCTTTGAAGATTGTTAACTCAAAATGACCATTTGAAAAAAATATAATTCAAGTTTCCAAAGAGGAAGAAGGTCTTTCTCTAGCCTTTTCCTTGATTGTAGACATTCTTTACCACGTATTTCTAAGCTGTGTGCTTTTGTGTCTTTTCATTCCTCCCAGTTCCATCCACTCTGCTCTTGTTATTTAATTTACAGTCTTTCACAGCCATCAGCTTATCCTATGGCACTTTGCATTGTTCTGCATTATTAACCTTGAATTCAAGTTATTAAGAGTTGACCATGGGTCAATGGGTCGAGGTCATATTTCTGACTCTCTACGATATGACCTCTGATCCAGCGTCCTGGTGGCCTGCAAGCGCTCAAACTCATGTCGGCTGTTCCGGTCCGGACTAAGGTTTGCCAGCACCCTACTTCCACCACTCACTTCCTGCTCCTCATCCTCACGGCTCAGGAAGGCCAGCTCATTTTCATAACAGAAGGAGTTAGAGCTGGGCACTAGGAACTTGTTCTCCACCATGTCCTTGGCACTGCAGCGGGGCGTTGACGGTACCTCGTAGGTTTTGTGAAAGTGAGAGTAATCCACCTTATACAGGTTCTTCTCCTCAAACAAGACTGGCTCAAAGTGGTGGCCCCAAAAGACCTCGGAAGCCAAATAGGAGCTGCGAGCCTGCGTGGTCATAGCGGTCGCTTCGACCATTCCCTCCAAGATGACAACAATCTCAAAGTCTGCGGTCTCTAAGTCCTGTTTGCCGATCCCGAAAAGGGGGCTCTGCTCATCTATTTCGTGGAGAATAGTGATGGGTGAAACCAAGAAAATCCTGTCCAAGCCTTTATCGAAGCCCACGTTTATGTCTATCTGGTCTAGTGGAATATATTCCCCCTCATTAGTGATCCGAGGTTTGATGAGCTGTGCTCTGACATGGGCTTCTACAATGTGACTCTTGCGAAGGTTCCCTACTCTCCACATGAGACACAGCTTTCCGTCCCGCATGGCAATGACAGCGTTGTGGCTGAACAACAGTGTCTCTGCGCGCTTCTTAGGCCTTGCCATCTTAGCCATGATAGCGCCAATCATAAAGCAGTCAATGATGCAGCCCACAATGGACTGGAAGACCACCATGAAGACAGCCACTGGGCACTCCTCAGTCACGCAGCGGTAGCCGTAACCTATGGTAGACTGCGTTTCAATGGAGAATAGAAAAGCGGCGACAAATCCATTGACTTGCAGGACACATGGAGTAAAGTTGTCATCTCCAGCCGGGTTATCCAGATCCCCGTGCAGCAAGGCAATGATCCAAAAGGCTAAGCCGAAAGCTAGCCACGAGATGACAAACACAAGAGTGAACACAACCAGCATCCATCTCCAGCGAATATCAACACACGTGGTGAATATGTCGGCCAGGTACCGTTGTGACTTGTCTTCCATGTTGGCAAACTGCACATTGCACTGGCCGTTCTTCTTGACAAAGCGGTTGCGACACTTGCGACGTGTGTGGATCTTGCCGTTGCCAAAACCATTCATGCCATGCATGGTAGTGAGGCGCAGGCCCTCTTCCTCTGACGACACAATGCTGTAGCGGTTGATCCTTCCCACGCTCATGCTCCCGGGCCGGACTTCCAGCTGCACGGGCGGAGCAGGGGGGAGAGGCCGGGAATCCTAGAGTGTGATCGAGGAATCTCGCTGCGCGCTCACTGGTGAAGATCCATTTCAGAGAGTCAAAGAAAAAGGAGCAAGTGGGAGTCTGGCGCTTCAATCCAGTCCCTGTGGAGAGAGTCAGGAGAAGAGAACATTGTGAGCATCTTTTTTGAGACATCATTTTCCAATCACACCACAAATGTGTCGGAAACATCATCAAAGAGCCAACCAGGAAAAATGAACGAATGAATGAAAACATGTTTATATTTGTATACATGTGGGCCATTTAAATTGTACATATGTACGTACTCAGTACTCGCTCCTCACTGCAGCCGGCGCTTGTTGCTCGTCATAGCAGCGATTCCTTGTCGCTAAACACGTACTTTTGAATTTTCTGAAAGCCTGTCATAACTCAGAGTTGTGGTGAAACGAGTAATGTCGTTAAGTGAGGACCATCCGTAGTACATAAGTCAGACTGAAATAAAAGGGCTCTGATATCAATATTCTGCCAGAACTCCATGAAGTGTTTTATTAGTTTGCTACTTGTTGTTTGAATAAAATTAGGTAGCTTTGTTGAATACAGCAGATAAACCTTAGATTGACTATACCTAGATTTACTAGCATTATAAAAAGCCTTTCAACACTAAGAACTTTTAATAATAATATAAATAAAATACTGGTATATTTTTAGTATGTCCAATATTATTACACTTTATTATAGCACTTTTTTAACCTGGCCTGCTGTCTAGCATCCTGTGCTGGTCACTTAACACTCCTTCTTTTTACCACCTATAATTAACATCTCAACTCCATTGGCTCGCTCTGAAGTGTCGTCGTGTTTGATGTTAGATGGAGGATCCTTTTATTAGGGCACAAAAAGGGTGTGTGAGTGTGTGTGTGTGTGTGTGTGCGTGTGTGTGTGTGTTTGAGCATCCTCACAGGAGATTTGTATGCGTGCTCCTGTTTCCATGGACATACAAATTTAGATACTTTGTCCAAGGAGAGATTATTTGGCCCTATTCTGTAAAATTTAGCAATTTATTAATGCTGTTTTGAGGATGCAGCAAAACTGCTCTCCTATGTTGGTTCAAATATGTAATGCTCCATATTACATATTGATTTTTTATTACACAATGAAAGAGTAAAGTATTACAATGTTGACCACACTACACACGTGATAATATACTTATACATACCGGTACATGTTTCTAAAAGGATTTCATCTGGGATGAATTTGTGGAACATTGATAAAGCTGTAAAATGATTTTCTTTGTCACACAGTGGAGAACCTGCCCGTTACAGCGGATGCTAAGCCTCAGGGTCAACATCTTTTTACCCATGAGGCTGGACCGCGGCCCTTCTGGCAGACAGCTTTTATCGCCTGGCCACATCCCTTCTGTGTGCGCCTGCCTGATTTGGGGCCCTGAAGACTTGACAGTTCACTCATGTGCGCTCCCAAATCCCCGGGTGTCCTGCCGTCTGCCGTACCGTCACACTGATGCTGAAATCACTCACGCTCTTTCAGGTGGAAGTTCTGATCTGGAGTCAGATTACCTTACCTTCGGTCTCAAATATGTCCCTCAGGGCTCAGGTAGGCAAACTGAAGCTAAATCTTACGATCCATGATGCTACTATTTTTTCTCTTTTGACAATGTCACGGTATATTCCCAAAGCAAGCACAGCTGTCATTGCAATCAAATATGTAAACCTGTCAATCAAACAAGATGATCACCTATTCACCTGTCCTGCAGGGAGCGCTTGACTACATGGCATGGAAAGCATTGTGGTCATGTTATATAGTAGGGATGAGCGCTGAGCCTCAACATCAACTTAGGAGTCATTCAGCAAGTTCAGAAGGACACGTGGGAAGTTTTTCTAATCAGAATGACCCTTCAAGAGGCTGTGAATTAAAATGATTCTGTGTCACCAGGTCTTCCACATGGTCTGGACATTCAGTCTTTATTATAAACTTCACATTTATTTTCGCTACATATCTACAAGTACAAGGTAACGAAATGCCGTTTATCAATCTTTACAGCTCGACAGAATATATGGGTTTCTATGGATGGATATGGACAAAGTATACAGATTGTGTAGACAAATATGCAGATTCAATTAGAATATGTATTAAAGTGCATGAACACATACTGGTATTCACCTCAAAAGATCAATACAGCAGGAAAGTGGCCAATTATGAGGAAGTTAAACGTTATATCTGTGGTTATTTATCTAGTGCAGATAAGAGTATGTGGCTGATTATAAGAATAAAAAACAATTTGTCTAAAAGAAAAAAAACTGCGTTCGTAAAGATTAAGATCAACTATCACTAATACTACCACTACTACTTACTACTACTACTATTAATATTATTATATAAGTGCTTGTTGAACTTTTTAAACACAGATATGCAGTAAACAAAAGGCAACAAGTTGCCTGTGTGCAGCAGAACTGTATTTTGACTTCTGGTGGTGTGTCAAACGTCACAGATTGTGCCTTTTATAAAAGTTGTTAATTTTTAGTCTGTGAAATGACAGATCGGGGGGGGGGGGGGGGGGGGAGGCACAGAAAGATAATTGCAATAATTACTTGGATAAACGTTTGTGTGTGCCCTTGTGCAGCTGAGAGAACTGACTTAGAACAGAAGATTAGCTTGCAGCTTATCAGGATGAATAGAATGAATAATTGGATGTGCAAAAATAATGGAATCGGCTGGGAGGAACAATGAGACGGAGCAGGAGACGGTGCCTCGTCACAAGACATGCATGCAGGAAACTGAGCTCAGCCACTACGATCCACAGCCCACCTCCCGGGGCCATTGTGAAGGAAGAGACAAGGCTCAGATGTCATTGTGCTTTCCTATAGCTCACCATGCAGAACCCATCTCGTCTCGAGTGACCAACAGGTATTTTCCGACAGAAAGTAACACCATTTTGCCATTCAGAGATGTTGTGTGATGAGCAGCATGTTCAGAATGTAATTTAATAAGCCTTTAACTCCCAGACAACAAGACAAATGTAGAGTAAGAGCCTCAGATCATCTCACCCTGGAGCCTGTTAGACTGACACTGTGCATCCCCGGTGCCCAGAGGCCAACTGTGAACCTGTATTATTTTTTGCTAGCTGCACCTGTAGCTATTATATGTTTCAATCACTTCAATGCATCATTTCTACATGTCAAATATATGTTTACTTTTGCAGAGGCGGAATCACTTTTAATAAGGCCCAACTGTAACGTCCAGTTTTCAGTGAACACTTGGGCAGAGCACTCAGACTCAAACCATTACTGATATACATTAAACATGAAGCCACGGAAGATTTTTAAACTGTAGTCGGTCTGATCTCATATCGAGTCTGATCCCGACAAAGAATCACGGATTTCTCGTTAATGCATTTTGTAAATGAAATCTGATGATGAAATATAGAAATATGCTTGTTCACATCAAATCCAATGAATAAACTAATATTTTTAATTTGGTCTATTCTTGATATTAATTTTCTTTTTGTCTTAAATGTCAGCTTATGGAAATTCAATTTTAGTGACATCTAAAGATATTTTGCCAATTCTGTCTGCTCCTGTTCATGAAGCCAAAGTTCTTTAGATCGTAACGATCAGCAGCAACTCAACAGAATTTATTTTGGCATTTTTTAAAACATTGCATTAATAATTGATGCATTAGGGTTTTTTTTTCATCAACTCAATTTCTTTGACTGAATAATTGATTATTTGATCATCTATATCCCTTCACCCTGCTCTGCCTGTCCCTGAGCTATGATACGATAAAATAAAATAAAATAAATTCTTCAGGATTGCATTTCTGTTTAATGTGATTGTTTTTCATGCATATTGTTGTGTCTCTTTTGATGATATTTCCAGGATTCTGTTATTTTGGTCGTTGTTTTAACCCCTTCCAACCTGGGAGCCTCATGGCCACGAAATCTAACCCTGCATGAGATCCTGTGTGTAGGGACATCAAAATAATGGGCTTTTATGCCTTTACTAAACAAGTACGTTCCCCTTTAAATATTTATTTTGACTTATTTTGAATTTGCACAGTATTTATACATTTCCTTCCATTTTGATGACAACAGGGGTTTGCACAATAAGTGTAACTTATATTAAGTTTGCATGCCACTCGTCTAACGCAGATCTTTGACGTCTGTCAAATCCTAAATTTTCCATCCTTCTCTTACCTTTATTATCCTTTATTGTCCTCCTCACAGGATGCAAAAGTAAAAGGTGACGTATTCTCTCCCAATGCTCCTGTTAAACAACAGGAGCATCTGCCCCTGCAGCTGCTCCTCTTATTATGTGCTAGTCCAGCAGAGGAGAAAACCACTCCATCGTCTTCAAGACAAGGCACAGACCCCCTTTGAATTTCTTCATCCTTGCTTGATCTCCTGCCTGTTTTTTTTCCCCAGGTGCTGCTCTGTGAGTGCGGACGAAACGTAGTTCCGACCATGAACTCCAGAATCTCAGACCGAGTCGGAGAATTATCCCAGGGAATGTTCAGTATCTTGTATCTCCATCTTCTGGAGTCATTTCTTTACTGGTTCATCTGCTCATCCACTCGCCACGTTGCTCATAAAACTGTACAATACTCCCTCACTGCTTATTAACTAAACAGTTCTCTCTATAACATTCTATTGCAATCTGAGTTGAATTGCTTCTCTCTCTCTGACACGCTCCCACTGACTATTTCTTCTCTCTCTCTCTACCTCCCTCCCTCCCTCCCTCTATGGTGTCACAGAAAACTGTCTTTTGCAGCCTCCTCCCCACCTCTCTTTCTCTCTCCCTCTTGCTGCCTCTCTCACTTACTCCCATATCACGGCACCACCAGTTGATAGCAACTTGATGCACAGACATATCATTCAGAAAACCCAGGCAGACAATCCGCCATTGTTTTGGATTGGGCGCTAATCATAAGTGAATGGAAAGTCGTCCCACATAAAAGCAGCGGCCCAAGATTTGCTGCCATCTGCCTTGAAATGAGTCCTGCTCTCAGACCAGATCCTCCACAGTAAAGCGCTGAAATCCCTTTGCAGCACCTGGTGAGAATATTAACCAGTAACACCACGTGCACCACTCTTTTATTGATGAACGTTTCACCGTGCGCTGTGCACTATGAGTGCATTGATATATTATGCTGTCAGGTGCTGTGTCTCAGTGCAGACTGATGCCTTTCACACTTGTCATCATCAACTAATCAACAGCATGCGACCTGAGGATGCTTGTATGTGCTTGTGTATTTGACACTACTGGCAATCTTGTCACACCAGGACTCCGATGCAAAATGGAATGAATTTGAAGCAAGCCTGTCCCTCTATTAATCACTTTCTTTTATTCCATTAGATCTTGTAATGCTGTCCTAAATGCAAAGTCCTCAAGGTGAACTTTATTTCTCCCAGGAAAGACAAGTCTTTTTTCTGTTTTTCTTTTTTCGGATTTGGGGAAGACATCCGTGGCCCCCCCTCCTACTCACCACTGTTGCGTATTGTTGCATTTTCCTTGACAGTCTGACATTATTTCCAGAGCTGAGTGTTTGCTCCCCCTTTCACATTTCTTTTCAGAGATCCAGTCATTGGTCAAATGCTAAAAGAGATGACAATTAGAAAGAGAAGGTGTTGAAAGAGTGAGAAATTTCTAAATACAGGCGTACTGGCTCAGTACCAGCTTTATCACCAATGAGTCATCCGTTCAGGAACTCTCTCTCTCTCTCTCTCTCTCTCTCTCTCAGTGACAGATACTGATCCAGAGCCAGCAAAACTATTAGACATTGACAGTGTGGTGCTGCAAGTCTGGAAAACAGAAGACCACAAGGTTCGCACATCTAGAGTGGAAACTTGGATATGTAACTGAACCATAATCACAGGTGGCAGTTCACGTATCCATTGCATGCGAGTGGGTTTTGCCTCCCAGAGAGCGGGCTAAGTGGACTCCCCTGCTGCTTCCAAGAAGGTATAACACAGTTTCACAACTTTCAGATGCGCTGCAAAAAGTGGAGTAAAAGGAGAGACAGGGAGAGAAATGCTGATCAGAGAAAGTATTGCAAAAATGAAAACATTACTGTCTTACTGTCTGAGAATTACATCAAGATACTAAAATCAGTACTGGATACTACTAATGTTAACTACATTTGAATCATACTGTGGATAAAATGCCTTTCTTGTCTGACTTATCAAAACTCTTAATAACACAAACCTCCATTCATCCATTCACACATTCTGCAGCGGTTGGAGAGGCTGCCAACGTAGCATGCCAACGTAGCATGCCAACGTAGCATGCCAGCTCATCGACAGCGGTACGTATTCACACAATCCTCACACAAATGGAACATTTTGGATTTTTTTTCTTACCCTCGGACGTTTTAACGTGACCAGGGTCACCTTCCCATGATGCTCTGCTGTTCATTGATAAGCTGTTATTCTAACATAAATTCTTTCAATTTATCAATTTAAGAAGACCACAATGATCTACAATCAAACTTACTCAAGTAAATAATATTAAATAGTAAATAATAAAAAATATCATCCAACACAAGTTGTGACATTAACTTTGTTCAAAACTCTTTTGTCGCAGTTGAGAGGGGCAGAACTACAGAACAACCAACAACTGTGAGCTGCTAAGAACGTGTGATAGATGGAGTATTTTACAAAAACAAATGGCAGAATCTGTGTTTTCCTAAATTAAGTTGTATTTATTAAATAAATTATGCATTTATTTAATGAGTTTCGGAAAGTCATTGTTTATCCTCATGGATAAGATGTGACTTTACAAGATTTTCACTATATCCATTCATTACACCTGATTAAAGAGCTGCATTAATTCATAATTAACTTCTTAATAAATGAAAATTACCCTCTGTCATTTCTGATACTTCAAAAGCACGGCCACATATTGCTCCTGCACCTTCCTCTTCCTCTCCACCGCTCATCGTGACAAATGATTTTGTCTCACATTAATGCCCCTTAGAATTTTGGGTGGAAAAGCTCTGAACGTTTCTCCCTCCGTCTCGCTCTCCCCTCTCGGCTTGGCATTAAGTAGCCCTATTACATTATTCTCCGTGACTCCTGTCTGGTGTGGCTATTTCAGGCTTTGGCGCCATTCCTGTTCATTTCATTTTTGCGACTTCATTCCATGTCAGGTGGGATTAGGAATGTGATATCACTGTACTCACGCTGGCTAAAATGATTGTGAAAGGACCTTCTTATTCCTCGCCCAGCTGGTTGTTGTTGAGTGTAGCTGTGGTGGAGTATGAAAGCACGTTTGCTGAAAGTGTGGAAAATAACATCTTTCCAAAACAACTATGATAAAATAAATTGTGTATTTATCAGAAATATTCTGAAACCAATATGAAACGATAATTTAGAATACTTTATTGATCCCAGTGGGAAATTCATGCAGACATTATCTTTATGCATAGATACAATTCTAAAGGTTTGGATTCCAATTTATTTAAAACAAACAAACAAACATTAATTACATTTCACCAGAAATAATACATAGTTGAAAAACATGGAGAACAATTGTCATCATTCCTATTTATGGGGCTAGTATCTTGGAGTGACTACATGCCGATTTTATAAAATATAGTCCAACTACCTGTAGTTTTCACCTTGTCTGGAACTTGGATTAATTTCTGATAAGCGTTTCATTAGCTGAAGTGCTGTACGGTGCAGTGCTGGGGGTAGAAGCTGGGTGTCTATGGCTCACCATGTCCTCACCTTGACACCACACTGAGAAAAGTTCCTGTCTGCCTTGCCGCTTCTACCCTGGGGGTGGGAAAGTTAATCGCCTCAGGATCCAGTGTCCTCGCAGCAGCAACTCTCTCTACTGACCCTGACCTCTGCATCTGACCATCCCTGTGGTGCTCAAACGCTTTAACCCCCTTGTGCACTTGAGATGTGCATCTACTCAAATACTGTCCATCAGCCTAGTTTTGATGCACAAATAATGCATCAATAATCTAAACTGTGTGAATGTGAACAGAATTATAATGCCATTAATCTACACGGAGAAATTCTGCATAATGAGAATTTGTACAAGTACTGATACTCCAGGTAATCCGTCTTGTGGATTACCTTTCTGTGAGGAGTTTGCATGTTCTCCCCGTGTCTGCGTGGGTTCTCTCCAGGTTCTCCGGCTTCCTGTAGGTGTGAGTGTGTGTGTGGCTGATTGTCTGTCTCTGTGATGCCCTGCGATGACCTGGCGGCTTGTCCAGGGTGTACCGCGCCTCTCGCCCATTGACTGCTGAGATAGGCTCCAGCTTGGCCCGCGACCCGATAACTGACAAAAGCGGTTGGAAAATGAATGAATGAAATCCTCCGCATTTCTTTTAAAAAGAGCAAAATTTAAATGGCAGAACGAGAACAGGGAGAGTCAGTGAGCGCGCTCAGACTCCATCAGAGCCACTGTACCATTGAAATTAGGCTAAAGACGACGAGTCACGGCGTTGTGCTGAGGATGTTAGACAAGACCGAGGGAAACCAGGCCAAGAACCGGATCATATCTTGTCAAGTTTTGCAGAGAGGACCAAGATTTATACTGCCGTATTATTAGAGTTTCTCATTGTTGCATAAGCCTACAAGTGTTGTCTGAAAGTTTCATCGTAGAATGATTAATGTGCTTTCAGGTGTCCGAGTACATGATCTATTTCTAGCAGGTGTGGCCCCACTGGGAACTCACCTTCCATCTGTCGATTCCACACAGACAAGCCCCAAATGTATCCACATTTTTTTTTTTTTACCAGCAGCTGACCCTTTTTGTCAGAGGCATCACAAACGGCATTATGTCAAAGCATTGTGCTCTACATTCTCTTTCTCACTCACACTGTGTGCTTTTCTTACTCCCTCCGTCCCTTTCTCACATGCATACAGTGCACACTGATAAAAGACTATCTTTAAACTCCGTACGCTCTTTCACACAGTCAGGCACAGTCACTGTCACGCCTACACACACTTGTCTGCAATGTCTAAAATAGAAAGAAATGTCAGATTTATTACAAAATGGCAAAGAGGCTTTGGAAGGCTGGTTTAAATACCACACAGCACAGGTTTAACAAAGGTTTCAAAAGTGTGCTGCGGCATCACTGGTATATGTTGAGATGAAGAATAATAGCCCTGGGGACTTAGAAAAATTAATTAAGCAGTGGGGCATATGGCAGTTTGTGTAGCCATATGGTTGGATGCCACTTGCCCCTTTAGCTTGGGGCTTTTCTGAAACCTACCATTCACAAGACTGGACTGAGATCTCAGGTTCATACATCAGATCTGAGTCTGGAGACCATGTGCTGTATTTATTTAAGGGCTATGCTGCTTTACATCTTTCCATTGAGTTGAGATGGCCTACTTTACTGTTGACAGTTTCCTCTTTAGTGATATTATATATCAAAGTCAAATATAAAGAGAGACACATTTTCACATTTTCAAGTTACATTTTATTGTCACTGAGTAGCAGGTGCATGCAAAAACATGGAATGACCAAAATGTTATTTGTTTTGTTTATATTTGACTTCTACTCAAACCCACCAACTGCAGGAATTTTCGAAATTATTTATCTGATTAAATAAATAAATATTTGAATACTTTTTTACAATAATTTTACAAAGAATAATTAACACTCGATCTTCTTGATTTGTCAAAGTTCACGGTGCAACTTATCAACCTGGACTGATGTTACGACTCTCTCCTCTTCAACTGAACCTTCCATATCTGAATAATCTGCTGCAGAAAACTCTGTGTCCAGTGGAATCAGATGTTCCTGCCATTGCGGTTTTCCATGCTGGGCCTATTGCTGCATGGCGGGAGCAGAACATTAACAAGGCCAGAGCAGTGTCGTTGCGTCAGCTGTATTCTGCGCTGAGGCTTTAGTCTAATTCACTGCATCCGATCCCGCAGCAAGGCGCTCAATGGCCAACATTTCTCCCATTGTTCCCCTGAGAGAGGCTGGATTTAAAAAGACAGCAGAGGAAGGGGATGATGTTCAGCAATGTTTTTTTTCTACCAGCTACTGTTGAAGTTTACTAGAATGTTTAAATTCCATCCATCCATCCATTTTCAACCGCTTATCCAGCAGCATAAGCAGGGAAGGCCAGACATCCCTCTCCCCGGCCACTTCTTCCAGCTCTTCCGGGGGGGGGGGGATCCTGAGGCGTTCCCTGGCCAGCCGAGAGACATTGTCTCTCCAACGTGTCCTGGGTCTTCCCCGTGGTCTCCTCCCGGTGGGACGTGCCCTGAACACCTCTCCAGGGAGGCGTCCGGGAGGAATCGTAAATAGATGCTCCTCTCAACGCGGAGGAGCAGCGGCTCTCCTCCGAGCTCCTCCCGGATAACGGAGCGTCTCACCCTGTCTCTAAGGGAGAGCCCGCATCTGCAGTAATGCGGACTCTGTCTGCGCAGATGCGTCATGGTGAAGAACGTTTAAATTATCAGTGACATTTTGAACATGTGTGTTTGTGGGTGCCACTCTCCATGGTGTCCTGTGGGATTCACTCTGGCTCTGTGTAAAATGACAATTGCAATACTGTGGCCAATATGCTGGTTGACAGTATCTTCTCAAATCACCTAAATGTGTGTCTTTACATCGAAATGACAAGGACAAGGATATTCTGAAATATAAACACAGGACAAGAAATGTTGCAGGACTTGTTCTTGTCCTCAATAGAGGGTCGTGTCATTATGCTGAAGACCCCCATAGCTGGAGGACCCAGCCTTATGTAAGGTTTCATCTGAGTGCGTCCAAAGCTGTTCTTATCAACAGTATCCAAACTGAAGGGACACTTGGATGGGGGCTCTCGTTACAGCGGCGAGCCTCCTGAGTGAGCCCTCATGTCACCGTTGGGTTTAGCCCCGCAGTGCCATGAAAGAAGAGGTGCAAACTGACAGTCATCACTCTTCTCCATTACACTAATGGGGAGAGGCTCTTATTGACCCTACAACACACAACTCAGTGAGACGAGGCACAGAGAGCAGCCTATGTGCTTTTGTCTCACCCGTAACTCCATCTCATCCCACCTGAACTCTCTCATCTGATTTCATCAGACCAAATGAGGTCATTTTTTTCCCCCTTCAAGTGTCGTTAGACGGCGCATATTTCATTGAGCCCCACCACCTTAACAAATTTGCAACTTTATTCCCAACCTCGGCTCTTACAGGTGGGAATCTTTCTCAGGCACTTTTTTGGACTTGATTTTTGTGTTCATTAAATGTACAGCACACTCTGACTGGTATAAACAAACAAGACACAAAAACACAAAACACTATGACATATATATACAGACATAGCCAATATATAGCAGACAATCCTGGTGTCATGGCCAAATACATAGATATAACCAGTAATTCAGTCATATATAGTTAAGAGTAGCAGTTTTAATTTTTTCTTAAAATGTTTGTCTCATTTAAAACAAAGAAGAGACAAATTTACTCGTCACTTACATGTAATAAACATCATTCATGTTACCTTGATAAACATTGAATTGTCTGTTCGTTTGATTAAATATTGACAAAGATTAAAAATATTTTGCCAGTTCCAAGTAACTTGATCCATTTAGCCTGACAAAAACATTTGTTTTTTAATTCTCAGACTAATAAGCAGATTTAATAGCCTTAGGCTTGAATGGGCATATTAAAAATAAAAGTATGCATAAAAGAAACACTTTCTCAAACAACGAAGAAAAACATATTTCCCCAGCAAAACTATTTATTGACTATCTTTATGTCTCTACTAATCACCAGAGACTCTCACAATTATCAGATTACACTCTTTCATATCCTGCAACCACGATGTGCACATTATTTATGTGTTAAATAATGTTTTGTAACTTCCAAAGCTTTGTTACAAACTGTTCAAAACAGTTCTGCTATTCATGCTGATAGATGATGCTCTCTTAGCAAATGGAGACCATCTTCTAATTATTGTAATTGGCTGGTGTGGAAGCAGATGTGTTGCCATGGAGATACCACAATAGCACCTGGATCACCAGCCTCTGACTACTCTGCCCTCCTGGATTGTGTTCCTTCAGATTGCAACCCCCTAAAGACCCAGCAGGGTCGTTGTAAGTTTTCATTACAATTTATTTGGTACAATGTAATTGTGGAGTGATAAATATTGAACATAATAATTTTTAGGGTCAGGTTTGGAGTCTTCAGGAGATGCTTCATTTATTCACTACAGAATGGTGATGCCAGACTTAAAGTACAGCTAAATATTACTGATGACTGATTTCGTTCATGCACAATGGGATTTACACGGGAAATATACCAAACCATCCCATTAATCAATCACAGAATCAATGTGTTGTTGTTGTTGATGTTAAGGCTGTCTTATTACAGTCTTAACATCCTGCAGTAAACAGGAGTTTGCGTAATCTTAATATTTTAGAGGTAAGTTTCTTTCTTGTCTTTGCTCATATCTCTTGTTGTAATGTCGTCGTCATTATAAATGAGGGAAACCTTCATGCCATTTGAGTATAAATAAAGGTTTGGAGAAAAAAAAGTGGAAAACAGCTTTTCTGCATTAGTAGATCTACCGTTAATGGTCTAATAATTGTTTCAGGAACTTTCTCATGTCCACTTTGCTCCCGCTACAGATGCATGAGCCAATTCCCCCCTGACCCAAAGAGCTCTGCTTTCTAACCAAGTTGTGTCACTTCTGGAATGAACTGAGAATGGAGTGAAAAGGAGAGCTGACTACGTATGGTGCTGTCAGTCCGGCTTAGTGTCAGGAACCATGTCGCCTTGTGTTTCAAGGATACTCCAAGGCATGGCATCGGCGGGTCGTGCAGAGAGACCTATAGGACATGCAGCCTTTTCCAAACTGTCACCATGGACTGATCTCTCCCCTGGTCATCATTTACACATCAAAGCATTAACAATCTTTTGATGCAACAAAATCTGCCGTTGTGGTATTTAGCATCATTGAAATGCGGGGGGGGGTTATTTTTGTGCCTGTAGTTGACATCATCAGCAATCCCACTTCTGAAACTTACCTAGTGAGAGTTGAAAGCTGCAGTGACGGGATGTCAAGTCTGCATTCAGCTACTCTAAGGCCTATAATGTGCAGCAGGCAGAGACCAGTTACATTTACTGGAAGGAGATTCTGTTCAGTTGAGAAATGCTTTGCATCACGGCCTCTGGGGGCCTCTGTGGGTATTTTGGTAGCATTAGCACCTCTGTGATGGATTTCCCCCTGCATGGGTGTTAGCAGAATATATTCAACCTCATGCTGCAAGAGTGTGTGTGTGTGTGTGTGGGGGGGGGGGGGGCACTCTCTTCTAGTGTTGCCCCTTGACCTCATGGAACCTAATCAGTAATCAGTCCTTGCGTCTGAGGCAATGGCTGACTGCCCAGAGATCAAGATCAATAGTTCATTTGCCTCTGTGGGCCATCTGTATTCCCTCTAGGATTTTTCAATCAGGTACATCTATTACTCCTGTTTAACTGGAGCTGTGTTAGCACACACCCACACATGCGCGCAGCCACACACACACACAATTATTATTTCAACATTGGTGCTTTCTTCTCATTTGAGCAGCTTGTCCTCAGGGAGCTGGGAGCTTTAATAAGAATAAGATGCTGTACATTTAGTCACTTTTGTTTTATTTCATCTTACAACCTTTAACAGAATCTATCACTATCCAGAGCATGTGGCCTTTTTTTATCTACATGATTCAGAGGGTTCATCAATGCCTCCAAAGTGTTTTTTTTTTGTTGCACTGTCACCTTGAGCTACGGATAGCTCCTTGTATTTTTTACAGTGCTACAAATTTTCTGCAAGGATAAGAGGAAGCTCAGTGCATCTTAATTGAGAAGAAAAAACCCCACTTAACTTTCATGTTACCTTTTTTATTTGTTTTCATTGGATTTCTTTAACACAATCTTAAATCTGAGCATCCGTTGAGCAGTTGAACACTTTAGTTTGGTTTAGTGTGTCAGTTCCCCTCTTTGTGTGTGTGTGTGTGTGTGTGTGTTTGCTCGTGCAGTACCCCTGAGGGCAGCTAAAGTGCTTTGTGCGCTCGTCGACCTCAGTGCTGAGCTTGCAGCTGTGCAGCAAACTGCACCGTCAAAGACGACAGACATTCTGAAGAACAGAACTGTCAGTATTTTGTAAGGTCAGTGTGGAGAATAAATAAAATCTGGGTTCGATGCTACAGACTACTAAATCACTGAATCATAGTGATTCTCCATTTCAGCATCAGCTGGCTTGAGTCGTGTGTTGACCAGCTGGATTAGGATATATAACTAGAACATGGGATTCTAGTTACTGCAGCTGTGGCGTAAACAGTAAGAGACAATAACTCCAATGACCAGGTCATACTTTGCTTGTCTGTCAGCCCCCCCCCCCCCCCCCCCCCAGTGACCCCCACACAGGATAAGTGGGTACAGAATATGGATAGCTGGAAGGTTAAAATTCCAGATCTTCTATTATAGATTCAGACGTGGGCCTTTCCTCATTGCCTGTTGTATTTTTTTTTTTTTTGTATGGCTGCGGGCTGCCTCAGCCAATGGCTAAATGCCATATGAGGCAGACGTCTCATCAACATGCAAAAATGTGAGAAACTATCATTATAATACTAATGATGCTTTTCTGTCTGCCAGTTATAAGAATGGCCATTGGGGTGAGCTTTGAGGTGACTGCTATGGTTTTTAAAGCGTCACAACGGCTCATTATTAAAATGCTGCTCCGTCACCAACATCGTTGTAATTAATATTCATGCTCCAGTCCTGCTGTCAAACTCTAGAATCAGTCATTATGTTGAAGAATTAGCTCGCCGAGCCTTCTTATCTTATTAGCCGGTGGCATTTTTAGTATCTAGGTCATCCTGACAGCCTTGACCTACGTGGACTGACTGGATTTGTGCGGATCTAAGTAATAATAAGTGACATTTTGATACCTTTGTTCCTATCTGGCGATGACTGATATGTCTCTTTAATCATGTGACCTATTAAATGTTCATGAGAGTAGTAGTAGTAGTTATTATGTATTAAGAACTTGGATCACTTATTTGTCATAAGAATTGCTGTGATAAGAACAACGGGGGCGTCTCGTCTCCCTTTACTCCTGTTTAGACTCTTCTGACCTCTCAATGTCCCACTTCTTCTTAGCCACCGGTAACCTCTTTTACACTTCTGCACTTCCTGGTCCCACCACCAGGCCTCCTTATCTGCTTTCCTTCCAGAAGACACACCCAGTACTCTCCTACCTGTCTCCCTGATCACCTTAGCTGTTTTATTCCAGTATTCTGGAAGCCTCTCTTGCCCGCCCAGAGCCTGTCTCACCTCTTCCCTGAAAGGCACACAACACTCTTCGTTTTTTTTTTTTTTTTTGCATTTATTTATTTCGAGCAGTTTTGTTGACTGTTTCCTGAGCCACGCTCTCTTTGTCTGCTCGCTCTTTCGTCGCTGTACAACCACTCTCCAAATGAATCACTCACCACTCTGGGTGCATCGTACCTGACCTCCGCTGGCACCAGTTCTGTACCAACCTAAGAGCCCATTTGGACCTAATCTAGACCACTGTCATTCTCTCTCTTTTTTTATTTAATGAGTATACAACCATTGCCCCTCGTTCATTTTAAAATTGACCACTCTGCAAGTGAAGGGCGGCGAACGAGAGTCCATTTTCTTTCAGAACAGAAATGAAAATATGGCAATAACAGAGCAAAAAGCTTTTGTATGTGTAAAATCCCAAAAAACAAAGATGACAAGAGAACTAAGCAATGAGAATATGCCTCTGTTGAGCTGAATGACTAATGGATGACATGCAATGTCATACTTCTTACACAATTCCAAACAATAGAAGCACTTGGAGAGCGCAGGCCTCCGCCAGTCAATTCACCCATGCATTGATTCACACCAAAAATAATGCTCATATATCTATTTCATCTATATTATTAGATTCCTTGACCATGAAAACAGGCTTCTAATTCAGACAGCTCAATAAAACAGGGGTGTCAAATTATCGCCTTAATTGTTAAGAGGATCAATAATCTTTAATGAACTTGTCTGTCCTATACTTGACTGCAGTCTTATGATATTTAAATTCTTAAAATGTAAGTTTATCAATTCAGTTTGTTTTTCAATCCATGTTTTTCCAAGCTGGATGTCTGACAAATACTTTAACCTAAGAGTACATTTTATCAAAGACAAAAGTTTGCAGCTTACTAACAAGAGGATTTAGCAGCAAACTGTTATGAGCTGTTTTGCTACAGGTTGAAGACACTTAAATGTTGGCTGGGTAAAAACACTGCACAAAAACATGAATGAATATCTCAGAAAAATTGAGGATATTCAACTCATTTGTATTTTAGAAAAAGTTGAACTCGACTAAATCACCTTGATGTATATTTATTTTATTTTTCATACACATCAGGTCAATATATTTACAGATTATATATGCTTATATATGATGCAGGTGAGTGAGGCTCTTGAAGCCTGCACTCAACATGGAGGGTGAGATAGAGCGGCCGCTCGATCTCAAAAGTCTCATGACAGGACGGACTGTCAAACAACCACATGGGAAGGTTGTTTGTTCTGCAGGTGAATGAGTTAACTCGACAGTTCATCATCATCATGCCAGGAGGAACGGTCTAAAATATAGCATTTCCCACACACAAAAACAACGACAGGCCTTTGGTGACATTTATCTACATTTATCCTTGAACACTCTCCTGATAGTTCTAATACAGCTCTGCTGCTGAATAAGGTAAATGTAATAAATAACAAAGAAGGTGACCACTTATTAAACAGTTGAAATTAGCCTTATCGCTCATGACTTTACAATTTATGAAGCATTTACCCACCGACTGTTCCTGAACGACAGCTCGGCGTGTGTCCAGCAGAAATACATTTGTCGCTTGATGATGACGTTGTCTTCCTGCGCAGTGATACCCAGTCGGAGAGGTTGTAAAGAATAAAAGAAGACACTAACTTTAATTACTGCCTATATTTTTTTTTTACACAATATTAGACATATTTTAAAATGTTTAAACACAAACAACATTTCTCCAATTTGTTGTTCTTGGAACAAGTTAAATTATTTTCAGTTGGATTATGGGGGGTTTGACAGCAGCTCCAACACAATAATATTCTCTCCAGGATCTCTGTATAAAGTGTCATACTTCTGTAATTGGATTAATATTTGCTGTACTGTTCTAATATAACGTAGCATTTCCAAACGCCTTGCTTTATTACATTTATTACAAACATTTTCATCGTTCCGTAGAAGAGGATCAGCTGTTAGCAGCTTGTAGCTAGAGAGGAAGTGATGCAGGAAAATGCCCACAATGTATCTCCACTCAATGACACAAAACCAGTCATCCTTCTGGCGCTCCCAGGTTCTAGTAAAACCATGTCACCAAAATATTACGAGACTGCTGCCAAGTACATGAGAGACAAGTACATCACGAAAGAATATTAAAGTTAGAAACCCTCACCTGAGACAAATCCCACTCAGCTCAGCTTGTAACCATGGAAACAATAACAATGACATTACAAATGTAAAGATCATAGGCAAGAAGTTTTGCTTTGATGTCAGGACCTTATAAGAATCAGAATCCTATAAAAGGTCTTTGTACACAGTACAGATTGGTTTTATTCTGCTTAAAGATGGACAGATTGCAAGAGTTGATTGAAGATACAATAATAGAGGTGGAGACAGGCAGCGTTGATACGATGTTTGACTCCTTCTTGTGTTATTTAATGTCAGACACAACCTGCGATGGAAATGAAGACCAGTGGGATCGTCTCATTGATGAAGGTAAGAGCGTTTTTATCTGAAATGTGATTAAAACCCAAACGCTGTGTGGTTGTTTAATGATCAACTGTTGATCAACTGCATTTACCGAAACCAAGGGTTTCAAACTCAGTTTCTCCAAGGGCCACTCAGCATTATGGTTGTAATGGCAACACAGTGTAAATGTAACTAAATGTAATGTAAATTAAATGTAACTACTCCTTAACACGCTGCTAAATAACTGTATTTATTATTTGCTTACTTATTACTACTACCGTAATTCCCGGTGTACAAGCCGCTACTTTTTTCCAATATTTTGAACCTTGCGGTTTATGCAACGACGCGGCAAATTTACGTATATTTTCCCACTTTCTTTACGAGCCGTGTTTCGTTAAAGCCTATTTATTTTCGTTACAAAATTAACGCCCGCCCGCCCGGAGGGAAAGCCCCGCTTGCGCGGAGCTGGGGAGATCCGCGAGAAGGGCCCGGCCGCGTCCAGAGTCGCCGCCGCCGGACCGCCGTACCCGGTCCCCGCCGCCTGTCCGCCATCCGCTACGCGGCGTCGGACGCGCCGCGTAGCGGGGAAGGAACCCGCCCCCTCGACCTCCCGGGCGTCCCCACCCCTGCCGCACCACGCTCCCGCGGACGGAGGATGAGGGGCACGGGGGCAAGGGGGACGGGGACACCCCGCCAGGCGCGCGCGCGCGCCGCGCAGCCTCCGACGGGCGGAGAGGGGAGGGCGACGGGGCGAATTATCCCCCAGCCGCGGCTCGAGCCCGGCCCCGCTTCGCACCCCAGCCCGACCGAACCAGCCCTTAGAGCCAATCCTTATCCCGAAGTTACGGATCTGATTTTCTGACTTCCCTTATTCTAACATGCCAGAGGCTGTTCACCTTGGAGACCTGCTGCGGATATCGTTACGAGCCGTGTTCCGTTAAATATCATTTGTCTCAATGCACTTGCGGCTTACGAATATGTGCGGCTTATTTTAGTACAAAATATATATATTTTTTAATTCAGTGGGTGCGGCTTTTTCACAGGTGCGCATAATAGTTCAGCAATTACGGTACATACTACATAATCGCCGGCGTCTGTTTGTCTGTCTGCCTGCAAGCACAATAACTCAAACGTTTCTGGACGGATCTTGATGAAATTTACAGTAAATGTTTGGAATGTTACCAGGAACAGATTACTAAATTCTGGTGGTGATCCAGAAGAGATCATGGATTCTGGATTACTTAGAATTCTTCGTTAGCAATACAGTCAATGGAGTTTAAAAATGTCAGTATCTTGGTTGATTATTGACCGATGTTTATGGATTTTGACACAGTCATGTTGGGTGGGGGCCGCTATCTCACCACCAAAAGTCATCTGGATAGGATTCAGAATGGAGTCAGGAACAAATATTTAATTTTAACATGAAAACCCCATTTACAGATTAAAAATCAGTTAAAAATACACATCAACTCTGATTCACTTTTATTTTTCACGTTTGGGTGCATAAAGATACCAAGAACAATCTAGAACCTTTTGGGGATGATCCAGATCACCATGTGGACGGTGTAAATCTAAGCTTGAAGGGCATCAGCTGCTTGGAGGAGGTCTGCGCTCTCTGAGTGCTTTTCTAATTATAACATTAATCATTTTAATTTATCAGGTTGAGAAAACCACATTACTCCATCAATCAACAATCAAACTAATTCAAGTAAATAATATTAAATAATAAGTAAACAAAAATATCCTCCAACACAAGTTAAACATCAACCTCAACCTTTAGGTCACATATGACCTAAACAGACGGGGAAGAAACCACCTCCACTTAAACCTTTAAGACAAGTCTTGCACAACAGAAAAGAAAAAATGGATGAATGGAAAGTAGAGCTGATATTGTGACTAATGAAAAGTCCTTATTGATTGCTATTTCCTACATACTGAAGAATATCTATCTTGTAAAAAAAAAAAAAAACTAAAAGGTCTTTTTTTTATGTGTTGCAGCGTCTGAATCACAAAGTGACAACACCCCACCGTTAAACACAAAGCGTGTTGGTGACCCGAAGCGAAAGCAAGACCAGAGGGAGTGTCCCAACACTAATGATGGTAAGACTGCTTTTGTCAGTTATATTGAAATGTGATTAAAAACCAGATGCTGTGTGGTTGTTTAATGATCAATAATCCATTTTAAAAAAGCATAAAACTTTGCCAGAATTAAGAATGTTTGCTGTGTCCCCCGACCCCTGACGGGACAAGCCGGAAGAGGGCAAAGAAAGTGCTGTTGAGCATTCACCTTAACAGACGGGGAAGAAACTAGCTCACTTAAACCTTTAAGACAAGTGTTTTACAACAGAAAAGAAAGATGGATGGATGGAAATTACAAAGCAAAGCTGATATTGTGACTTTCAAATTTAAAGACTATTAATTGGATAGTAATTATTCATTAATGAATTGATAGTTCTTCAGAACTATCTTGTTGTAAAAAAGAAATAATTAAAAAATTTTTTTTTATGTATTTCTGCATCTGAATCACAAATTGAAGAGGACACGCCACCATTGAAGAGGCAGCGTCTTTGCGGCCCATTGCAGATCCCAGAGGAGGAGGCTTTGCAGTCTTCTTCTGGCATAAATGTCCACTGCCGAGTCAAACTGACGCGTCTGCATCCCAGATACGACCGCCACGTGGACGCAGTTCCTTGCCGGATGCACACGGCCTCATCTGTTGCAGCATCTGAATCTGAAAATGATGACACCCCACCGTTAAAGAAGAAGCTTGTTGGTGGCCGGATCCAGATGCCAGCGGTGGAGGGGTGCACCGTTCCTCCTGGCATGATGATGACGAACTGTCGAGTTCAACTCACTCGCCTGCAGAACAAACCAGAACCGTGTCGTCGTTTGAGAGTCCGTCCTGTCATGAGACTTTTGAGATCGAGCGGCCGCTCTATCTCACCCTCCATGTTGAGTGCAGGCTTCAAGAGCCTCACTCACCTGCATCATATATAAGCATACTGTATATAATCTGTAAATATATTGACCTGATGTGTATCAAAAACAAAATAAATATACATCAAGGTGATTTAGTCGAGTTCAACTTTTTCTAAAATACAAATGAGTTGAATATTCTCAATTTTTCTGAGATATTCATTCATGTTTTTGTGCAGTGTTTTTACCCAGCCAACATTTAAGTGTCTTCAACCTGTAGCAAAACAGCTCATAACAGTTTGCTGCTAAATCCTCTTGTTAGTAAGCTGCAAACTTTTGTCTTTGATAAAATGTACTCTTAGGTTAAAGTATTTGTCAGACATCCAGCTTGGAAAAATGTGAATTGATAAACTTACATTTTAAGAATTTAAATATCATAAGACTGCACTCAAGTATAAGACAGACAAGTCCTTCATTAAAGATTATTGATTGAAACCAAGTTGATGAGGTAAGATGAGGAGGTTGATTTCCCATTTACAAGAGTCTAATTACCTTATCGTAGCAACTTAAGCACAATGTTAGACATCTAACTCCTGCATTATTCTTTAGCCTATCCTTTTCCTTTTGTCCCGTTCCCACTGATTGGGTCCAGAATGTTTCCTCTTGGGTCTCTGTGAAACCCCTAAATAATGCACACAGAGAAGAGCCGAAAGAAACAGCATTATTGATTGCTCTCTTCTTCACGGAGCTGTTCGGTTCATTTTCGACTGAAGCTTATTTATCATTTCCATAATGACACTGCTCTCAGGTGATTCTCCAAATATCTATATTAACACCAGACTGACCTTCAAAAGAAGCATGATCCAGTTTTCAGTGCTTGGCATCATAGAAAAAGTAGATACGTTTAAACTGACTTAAAAAAGATATTTGCTGTACTACCAACACTTTCATAGGGAATGTGTTTGAAGTTTCAGTCGCCTATTTGTTCCTTTTTGGTTTTTAAACAGTGAACAATTTCAAGGAGGTTCAGATTTTGCACTAGATGTAGTTATTTGTTTGCAGAAAATGAAAAAATAATACACTTCTAATTATTATTGTGTCATATTAAGTATTAGAAAATACATAATCCAGTACCATTTTAGCCTTCCATGGTGGGAGACTTCTTTGAATACCTCTGCTGAACCACCTGCAGCTCAATGTGGCAAAGACAACGGAACTAAGGAGGACAAAGTCTCCAATGACCCCTGTTTCCATCCAGGGGGTCAACGTGGACTCAGTGGAGGACTATAAATATCTGGGAGTCCGCATTGACAATAAACTGGACTGGGCAAGGAACACTGAAACCTTCTATAAGAAAGGCCAGAACCGCCTCTATTTCCTGAGGAGGCTCAGGTCCTTCAACATCTGCCAGGCGATGCTGAGGATGTTTTATGAGTCTGTGGTCTCTAGTCTGCTTTCCTTCCTTTGTGAAAGTGATCCTTGCAGGTTAATCATGTTTTTTTATTTTTCTGTAGCATATAACTTCTGATCCAGGTGGCAAAGTGGGTAGCGCTGTTCCCTCACTGCAAGAAATGCCTGGCCTCAAATCTGCCTGTGTGCATATTCTTTCCACTGCCAAAAACATGCAACCAGATAACCGGTGAAGAAAATGAATGAATGACCTCTGATCTGTCTGACCATGTATATCAATAAAGCAGTGCATTGTTTAAATTAATTATCTTCTGCCCATAGAACATTGTGGTTCAACATATAAATTTATACAGCGGGCCACTGCTTTGATTAATGCCAGCAGTCTGCCGCTGGTTTCCCATCAGTGGTCTATTATAGTGAGGACAATCATTTATCACTGAGGTAATGTCGTTTTCACAAAGTCGTCGGTCAGAGCAGCAATAATCTCCATTTATAAGACAGTTGTATTATTTGCATCAGATGTTTTTGTCTTTCGTCGTGCTGCACTAGGAACTCATTAGGTCTGTTTCACCCTGTTATCAAGAAGCCTACTTTTTGGGAGTGGTTCATAATATTTCCTGAACGGTGTTGGGGCAGGTATATAATGCTCACCTCAGCCTGTGGTTCACTCACGTCTGAACAGTGAGGTCATGGTCCTGATGGGTGACCTCACTGAACCCGATGAGATGTCAGGACTTAGTGTGGTGCGATCTCTGGTGGACGGAGAGAGTAATGCTTGAACAAGATCTTAAACACTGGACGATTACAGGGCAGAATCCCCTTAGTACCACCTCGCCAGTTAATTACATTTAAAGAAGTAAAGAATAATAAACTATTTTCCCACTGATGTTCTTAACCGCATCTGTTTTAGATGTTCAAGCCTTGAAAACATAGATACCCTTACTCAGTTCGGTATAGAGCCAATGTTGCTGGGTTTTCATTTCATTCATTTATTACTATTTTTTATTTTGTGTGTATAATGACACAATTGAACTTTATATAGAGATAGTGTTTATTACAAAATTGTTTCCGCAGATAATAAATACAAAAAAATACCAATTTAACTTAGAGTACAGATCATTCCACACATGCCAGGTTCCCAGTACAGAAGCGGACACTCTCCAGCTGCACTTTATGGAGTAAAAAACTTATTCTGAAATGTCTGGTGTTCCTGCATCATTGCCTGCCCTCCATCAAGTCGACCCATGAGATCAGCTTTTTGATTGCAGTCCAGCTTC
This sequence comes from Brachionichthys hirsutus, assembly GCF_040956055.1. Classification (NCBI taxonomy): domain Eukaryota; kingdom Metazoa; phylum Chordata; class Actinopteri; order Lophiiformes; family Brachionichthyidae; genus Brachionichthys; species Brachionichthys hirsutus. Next base: position 5,741,322 of record NC_090917.1, on the reverse strand, counting down.
CTGTCCTTTGGTGACTTGAGCTCTTTGGGAGGAGCGTAGGCAACAAGCATCAGGTCTCGTCTTGTGACAGTAAGTATATTGGCTTGGCCTGCTTCCTCAGGCGCTGCTGAGCTCTCAGCTTCCTGCCTTTCTGAGTAGCCAGTCCCATTGGTGGTAGATAGGTCTACAGGGGTATTTTAGACAACAGTACAGATATGTATTATTATTAATATAATTTTAAAAATGCAGCAAAAACAGAATATATTTTATCTGTCTCAAGCATTGCCATTACTCACAGCCCTTGGATATGGGTTCTTGTAATGCAAACCTGAGGGGGGAGAGAGAGAGAGAGAGAGAGTTTTCTTGCATCAAGCATGCATGAAAACAATAAATGTCAGCTCTCCACTCTTACCTATTTCTATCCTTGCCTCACACTCATCTATACATCTCTTTATTGATTCTTGATCAGTGAGCTGAGGAGAAGATCACAGAAAGAAAGTTAAGTCATAGAAAAGGTGATGAAATTTATTTATTTTTAATCTTTTTTCTGTGAGCAGATGTGTCATACAAACCTGCTGGTTCTGTCTGAACAGAGTACGGGCCTCCTTAAGTATGTATTTTCTCTCTGTCTCTGTGTCGCTTGTAACCCCGCTTTGCGCCTGCCAGGTCCTGGCGATGCGAAACACCCGCATGTACAGTGATAACACCACCCTACGTGTGGAGGCCATCACGCAGGCTCCAACAGGCTCAACAGTAGTGACTCTCTATAAAAGAAAATGGCATTAAATAACTTAGATTGTTCCCTTCCTGATCATTGTTTTTTTTGTGGCTGAAAAGTTTAATTCTTGTAATACCCATTAAAAGCATCTATTACAGTTACAGCATCTATTTGTGTCATCCAAACACATGAGTTGATGAGATTAAATGTTATGAAATAACAATGCTATAATCGCTTCTAAAATATAGCATTTCCCACACACAAAAACAACAACAGGCCTTTGGTGACATTTATCTACATTTATCCTGGAACACTCTCCTGATAGTTCTAATAGCAGCGCTGCTGCTGAATAAGGTAAATGTAATAAATAACAAAGAAGGTGACCACTTATTAAACAATTGAAATTAGCCTTATCGCTCATGTCGTTACAATTTATGAAGCATTTACCCACCGACTGTTCCTGAACGACAGCTCGCCGTGTGTCCAGCAGAAGTACATTTGTCGCTTGATGATGACGTTGTCTTCCTGCGCAGTGATACCCAGTCGGAGAGGTTGTAAAGAATAAAAGAAGACGCTAACTTTAATTACTGCCTATATATATATATATATTTTTACACAGTATTAGACATATTTTAAAATGTTTAAACACAAACAGCATTTCCACAATTTGTTGTTCTTGGAACAAGTTAAATTATTTTCAGTTGAATTTGACAGCTCCAACACGATAATATTCTCTCCAGGATCTCTGTATAAAGTGTCATACTTCTGTAATTGGATTAATATTTGCTCTACTGTTTTAATATAACGTAGCATTTCCGAACGCCTTGCTTTATTACATTTAATACAAACATTTTCATCGTTCCGTAGAAGAGGATCAGCTGTTAGCAGCTTGTAGCTAGAGAGGAAGTGATGCAGGAAAATGCCCACAATGTATCTCCACTCAATGACTGAAAGGGGGAAGCACAAAGAAATGCTCTGTTTTACTCTGTGATGGCGTTATAACCCACTTCAAAGAGCGAACATCCTTGGGAATGGGGGGCCACGGTGGTTGTTAGCTTTCTATTTATTTTTATTTTTTTGTAAGCGAAGTATTTTTTTATATAGATGTGGAAGTTTTGTTTTTTCTAAACTGCCAGCTGACTATTAGCACGAGCTAGCAAAATGAGTTAACGCGACGAGTTTGCCTCAGTTCGCCTTCTGATCGCCGCCTTGATCAACTTGCTAACTAATTTGTTCTGGCATTCCTGAAGTGATGCACATCCAAATTCCATACTGTGGAATTTCCTAAAATAGGTAAGTTTATTTTCGACGTTGTTGTGGCGTTTCTTTGTGTCCATCGAAACAGCTAGCTTAGCCGATAGCTAACTTTTAGTTAAGCTAGCAATCGCGACGTCGTCGGAGTCAAATCGGTTTTGATGGAAATGGCCCCTAAAGCGGCGACGTGTTTGCAAGCAATTATTGCTCTGCTGCAACAACCGTCTGAGTGACTGAATAGTAAAATTGTCACAAGCAAATTTTCATAATATCACTGTTTACATGGCATTTTGTAGCTGAGATCCAGTGTTGTATTCGCCACTTCTCGAGAAAACAACTTGGTTAAAATAAGATGTGAGCGCCGGTATCTGCTCACATGATCTAATTTTACCTGGGCTGTTGCTTTTAGTGTTGCCGCTATCAAAACAAGTTTTCTGTCTGTCAACTTTTTTTTCTTTACTAAATCTGACAGTTTTAGGACCAATAATCTATTTTAAGTCATTTAAAGGGGACATACTGACGCAGCCCAGGATGCTAGTGTGTTGAGGATTTTGATTAAACATTCGAACCCATTACTAGACGTGCATCGGGTCTTATTTCGATCAGGTGGAGTTCGCCAGAATGAACCAGAGGCGTTTGTCTGGACATGTCCAACGCAGGGACTCACAGCTGCTTGTCTTCGATGCTTCACATACAGGCTCTTTATTCACGTTGGACATTCAGTTTCCTATTCCTACATGCACTTTTATTGTATTTACAAAACTAGCTTGTTCACCAAAAACAGTCCCACAGTGGAAGCCTATCAGTTTCTGCCTATGATGACAAGATATTGTGTTTTTTTTTCAGCATTGCAGATGCCAAGGTCACAATGATGGAGCAGAATAGGAAGATGCTGTGATCAGTGGCCAGATGCCAACTTCCTGTTCGGCAGTTTGGTAATTCATCGGTTTCTGATCGTCTCCTACTCGTAAAATGTAATCCTCATGCTGTTTTTGAAGTTATTTTACTTGTCTTCTTTTTCCTCTCGGCTTTAAATATTTGCTCACCGAAGTTATTAATAATCCCGTTCTCGTGAATTTTGCAGCATCCATTACTGCTGGGATGTGGCATGGCAGCAATACTCTCTACTTAATGCCTATTGCATCTGATATAAATCTGATGTTTGAACACACAGTAGTATTGAAGCATTGATATGACTAGAGTGTGTAGGTTGTCACAAAAACTCACGACACATTAAAGCCGAAATAGGACATATTTAGTGATTCTGTGTAACACAAAACCGATTCTACTTTATTTGTTTCTATTTCCATATGTTTTTATTGGAGTTTATCTCCCTTGTTTGTATATAAATGAAGTGTTTACCTTTGGTTCTCACTTTCTAGGTTTTCTAACGTCTGGAAGTGCAGGACCTCGATTGTAGATCTGGCACAGGTAACTTCCTCACCTTTCAGTGATCAAAAATCGCTTCTGTTTCCTTTTGTTCCACTAACATTTAGATTGTGATTGAGACGGACTCGGATCGATGCCTAATTATAATTCTGAACGTTTTCTTCACTTCAGGCCTGAGGGTATGTTGAGACGTCTCGGCAGGCCTGAGCAGAGGCGTCAAGGTGGTTCAGGTGGGGACTGAAGGCGAGGAGGAAAGCCAGACGAGGGACCAGGGAGGAAGACATGGGCCAGTGCGTCACCAAGTGTAAGAATCCGACATCCTCACTCGGCAGCAAGAGTGAGAGCAGCTCAAAATCTCATCATAAGAAAGGAAGCAGTGCTGCTGGCGGTGGGGGCCACAAAGAAGAGCCCAGTGCTCCATGCAGCAAAGCCACCAGCGAGCTGTCAAATGGCACCAAGGCATTAGAAGTTACCGTGGAGACGCCAGTCATCCCTGCAATGATGGGAGAACCATGCAAAGACGAGTGCTTGGACGGAGACGGGCTGTCAATGCACCGTATCGATGAGTTGTTCCGCTGCTACAAGGATGAACACGAAGACGCCATCTTAGAGGAAGGCATGGAGAGGTTTTGTGATGACCTTTGTGTGGATCCTGCAGAGTTCCGGGTGCTTGTTCTTGCCTGGAAGTTTCAAGCAGCCACCATGTGCAAGTTTACAAGGTGAGGTGGAACTCTACGGAATGAGACGTGTTGATGTCATGCATAATTGTTCATCAGGATAAACTAGCGTAGCCGCTACTACAAACAGTTTTCTAAGATGGCGAGAAACACTGCTTGCCATGATTAAGACACACACACACAAACACACAAACACACACGCGTGTAAAACTGCATCAGCTCCGGTTAGATTCCTTTTGTTGCATTTCTGACCCATGACTCCCTACATTTCCTGTTTTTGTTTTTTCTGTTATTCTTTCCAGTGAAGCTGAAAATGTCTTGCCATGCCATACCCTCCTTCAGGAGGAGAAATTATGTTTAAATGTACAGCATTCTGTATATCAGTATTAGGCTTTTATTATGAGTTACCTTCAAAAATACGATTATCCATAATAGCAGACCCGGCCGGATCTAGTTTTTTCATGCTAAATTTGACCTCTTGGAATCAACTTTATTTTAGCTACACAGTGTGGTGGCAGTCCAATCTTTCATATCTGGATTATGATAAGGCTTTTTTGTTTTGTTTAATCTATAAAAATGTTGGGAGAAAATACTCTATCTTGAAATGTTAAGGAAAGAAAAAGTGATCCAGAATTTGCATCCGTACACAGATCCATCTCAAAATTTGGTCCACGCTTCCACGCTTCCACGTTTACGTTTCGACACCTGTCTCCACCTCGAACCACAGAAGCGACATCCCCTGCAGGCACTTTTTATTTGTCTAGTCTGACATCTCTGACTGTGCGGTGGTCAGTCCATCCCTCTCAAATGCTCAGTGTACAGAAGGTAACACATACTGTATATGCAAACCACAGTGCAGGCTGGGACAAACAGGAAACGGATCCTGCTGCGCGCTCGCTGTGCAGTTGGAGATGAATAGGGCCGCTGGCTGGGTGACTTGTTGCTGCTCCCCTGCTCAGCACTTTTTCTATCATGCAGCTTTGGACAACGCTGCACTCTGGTTACCGACACGCTTCATTGTCAACCGGTGCTTACTGAAGCGGTTTATATTACATTTGGGTGTGGAAGCCTATTATGCCCCATATCTGCCTGCACTGAGACCCACTGAAATGAAATAGTGGATGTGTTTTTAGTGAAATTGTACCAGTGTATTTCTTAAATTGCAAAAGAAGCTCTTTGTAACTTTTGGAATTTGCTGGCTGTGATTTGGAGAATTTTACTTGCTCTTTGCCCCTGGGCCTCGTCGTCGTAGTGAAACAATCTACCGGTAGTATTACTCTGATGTTGGTTCCTGTTTACTCTGTGTCACCAGGAAGGAGTTTGTTGAGGGCTGCAAGGCTATCCAGGCTGACAGCCTCGAGGGTATCTGCTCACGTTTCCCTTGCATGCTGTTGGACGCCCGGGGAGAGGAGAACTTTAAGGACTTGTACCGCTTCACTTTCCAGTTTGGCCTGGATGCAGAGGAGGGCCAGCGTTCCCTGCAGCGCGAAATCGCTATCGCCCTGTGGCGCCTAGTTTTCACCCAGGACACGCCTACAACCCTGGAGCACTGGTTGGACTTCCTGTCGGAGAACCCCTCGGGTATTCGGGGCATCTCAAGGGACACATGGAACATGTTCCTCAACTTCACCCAGGCTATTGGTTCTGACCTGAGCAACTACAGCGAGGACGAAGCATGGCCAAGCCTCTTTGACACCTTTGTGGAGTGGGAGTTGGAGCGTAGGAAAAAAGAGGACGAGCAGGCACTGATGGCACAAGAGGAAGAGGGGAAGTGTACTGAGATGGAGTGTCCACCCACCACAGACAGACATGAAACGGAGGGAAGCCGTGGCTCACAGACATGGGGGGGTCACTGACCAGAAAGAAAAGGAACAATGTAAGGAAGGGAAGGATATGACCTATGTGTGAACTGTCTATCTGTGAATCATTGGATGAATTTTAGTATTACCATTGCAGATGTTAATTTTGCTCTCATTTCCTGTTGGGGTGGGAATCTTTCTTTGCCACTGTATTTTTTTTATTTTGTTTGTGAAAGGGCTCTAAGAACTGTTTTAAGCACTTCTATTTAAGTTATTGTTTTAACTTCCTCTCCTCCCACTGGTGTTTTATCAATTGGACATAATGTTCCATTTTAATTTACATTTCCCCCATAATCCAGCAGATAGAGCTCAGTAAAGGCTTGGCTTGAAAAACAGGTATTTCACCACGATTTTTATCACTGCTGGTATAATTGAACAAGGAAACGTTTATTCATAAAGAATAAGGGAAATGTAGAGAAAAACAATTATTTGCTACCAAAAAAAATCTTTTTTTTTGTATGGTTCATTTAAATCAGCTTTATTGGGGTTAGCAGTTTAATTATTGTTTATATTGCATTGCTGTGAGAGAATTGCTTGGTTGCACTTGTGTTGCCTTTACAATGTTTTGCCTACAGCTAAATGGCAAACAGATTTTGTTTTGTTTTTTTGAATTAAACAAAAATGTAATCCTTTAAAATACAAGTTCCATCGTAACATACCCATCCTTTCTGAGTTGATTATTTTTGAGTGAGCCATTTAGCTTCTTCAAGCATTTGGCTGGGCTTTGCTTTGACCCTAAACATGTACCTTTCTGACGTCCACCTACTTTCAAGAGGCGGTTGAGTGTGTACAACACAATGATGCTGGCTTTTGTCAAACTCCTCAGAGCACATCTAACTTAGAAAGTGTCTCACACAGCAAAGAACCAATGCTAAGTCTTGCTCATTTCTTAACAGAAGATGCAACATTTGCATACACTTCACAAAAAAAAATATTGACTGCTGCTGGCGATGTTTGTTACGGATTCCACAAAAACAATGGCCTGCTTAGTTGCTATACTGGCAAATGCTTTGCAGAGAGATTGATGTCATCCACTTGATTTCCACTTAAACCTTTTGAGATTGTAGATTGATGTTAAGCATAGCCAAGGGTGTTTTGGGATGTGATTGAGTTAACTACATTCTGGCTAATCAAGTCTGTGATATGGGTCATGTGGTAAGAGAATGGCCATAGCCTGAGCTGTTTGGTTTACATCTACAGTGGTTTTGTTTCAGACCCCAATTGTCATTTTTTTTAAATATAAAATGTATTGATTTATAATAAATAAAAACAGTGTTGAACTTTTGAATAATGATGTACTTGTATACTGTAATGGCTTGTGGGGTTTTGTGGCAGCTACATGATGTTGGAGCAGCTGGCAGAGAGCCGACATACTGGGGGCGTTCCTGACACTGATGCGGCTCTTCCTATTGGTTGGAGGAGCTGACAGAGAGCGGACATACATGCTGGGGGCGTTCCTGACAGATGCGGTTCTTACTATTGGTTGGAGCAGCTACCAGAGCCGACATACTGGGGGCGTTCCTGACACTGATGCGGCTCTTCCTATTGGTTGGAGGAGCTGACGGAGGGCGGACATACTGGGGGGCGTTCCTGACACTGATGCGGCTCTTCCTATTGGTGGAGAGCTCTCCTGGTTACAGACCAACACTGGACGCATGGGAAAACAGAATTGTTTGTTTTTTGTTGTAGTGACAAAGAAAGTTCCATTTCCATGGAGAGTATGTATTTTTATTTAATAATATTCCACATTACTGGCGTGAAGGCTATGTTAGGAGGAAAAGCTAATTTTCATGTAGTTTAATGTTTTAGTGGATCCATGCTAACGCTAACTAGTTAGCCACTCAGTTTGTTATTAGCATCTTTGCTAACGTTGTTTCTGATAATAGCAGTATTTTATTTTTATTTATTTTGCGTTTAATTCTTCACCCCTGAAACGCTACTGAAGGTCGTAATATGCCTTAGACATTTCTATAATACTAAATGTTTAAATAGTCAGAACTTGCTAGCCTGTTAGCCTAACAAGCGAACGTTGACACAGCTGTTAACACTCCACATGAATAAACGTGATGCTTTGCGGATACAAAAGAGAAGTCAGTGAAATGTGGTGATAAAAATGCTTAGCAAGGCAATGCATCTGTTCTGCTCAATCGTTAAACGAGGTTCGGCTAAATGTTGTTTGTAATTTAGGTGCCTGCTCGCAGTTAATCGTTGTGTTCCTATCTGTGTCTCCTCTGTAGATGTAACTGAGCACAACACAGATTTTAGCGATATTTTTGGAGAATCATTGCCCCTCTTCAAAATTTGACAGCCACACAATGGACAACGAGGTTAGCGAACACATTTTTGCTCTTGATTTACCTCGATCTGGCTGATGACTGAGAATCTGCACAGAAACGTGTGTTTAACTATTATTGGTCTCTCTCTCTCTCTCTCTCTCTGAGGTTTTAAACTCACATCTGTCATTTTTCTTGACGTGAGACGATATCAAGAAGCATTCTAATTTTACGGCACCGCCTTTTGTTTGAACCCCGTCACTAACAGTCTCTCTGTTCTTTCTCCAGTTTTCTTTGCCTCTCTTCTGACTTTGGACAGTTTTAGAAGCTAAGTAAGGGATTTGTGATTCATTTGGTCGTCTTGCGTGATCGGTAAAAACAGAAGTGAATGGCATGAATTGTAGATGGCTGTGTTATGTCCCTCCAACACATATTCATCTTTCTAATTGAAAGATCACTGTTCTGCCACCTCTTCAAACTCTGCAGTCCTTTCGAGTTAACTGAATATTGTCATGATCCTGAAAACATCAGAAGATACACCCAGACGATACACATACTTCAGGACTGACACTGACTGCATGTTTTTGTCACACTGTATGCTTTATTGAGGCTTCATTTACTCAAGGCTGTACATGTCTTTAATGTCTTGAGAGAACTACATGGATTGTATTCCATGGATGGGAATAGTTCTGCAACAATCAAGGTTAATATCTGTTTAATAGCTGATGTGTTGTTTTCTGACTCTGCATCATGGCTACGCTCACGCTCGCGTTCTTAAAGAAGAAAAGGACGTGTCAACAAGAGGAACCTACCACGGCTGTTGATCATGCACTGGATGAATATTTAATCACCCTCCAGCACAGAAACAGGTGAAGTGTGAGCACAGGCTAATGGGGAGAGAGACTGGTGGGATTTCATGCTGGGCAAGGGCAAATTCCACATGATTTAAGTGAAGCTTAGTTGAATTCATGATTTGGAGTGATAGGACCACTTGCTTGTGTGTCAAATGTGGAACAATGGAGCTTATAGCCAATTGGAAATGTGCTGAATTCACTTGACATATGAAACGTATTATACCTTCTATGTCTACCAAATTTCTAATCATTGCTCGGACAATTAATTTCTCCACAGGATCTCAAAGCGCCTTCAGGTCAAAGCCCCCAGGGAGATTGAGTTGGAGAAACTTGAGCATGGATTTTCCATTTACCTTAATGGAGCCAATGCTGAAAGCAGTAAAAAGCATCCCAAGACCTCCGACCGCAAGTCTGCTTGTAGGTCTGCACGTGGAGCAGGTATGCTGCCGCTGGACCAGAATAAACATACGGACACTCAAGAATAAAATGCTGACATCGGATCACAACATTTATTTTACTTCTAAAGTATGCAGGCACAACCATTCTTGTTCTCAGTCACTTTTCACATTGGACGCATCACCTCATGCTCTATTCTTGATGTTTTTTTCATTTTGCCATATGGAAAAGCACCTAAGAGCCACCAGTCGTCAACTTGTATTTGCATGACATGATCCCAGGCTTAATTCCAGTGAATAAATGATAGCGACAGTCGTAGCTCCTGGTCAGTGTTTCGGTCTTCCGCTATGGGCATGGACCATCTGTTTATGTTACTGTATTCCTTCTCTGAGGCAACAGTCTCCAGCAATAGGCTCATCTTTCTGTCTGTGCTGTTACTCATCTGCAGATGGCTGTAGAAGTGCCGACAAAATAACTCAAGATAGCTTTAATCTGGAGGAGATCCGCCGTAAGAGAAGCCACACAGCTCCAGCAAAGGTCCAAAGGAAGGAATGGATGCAGGTATAGGGATTCCATTTAGCAAACTGTGCTTATGATGCTTCAAAAGTAAATGTTTTCCTGTCAAAGTATAGACATGAAAATTATGTTCTTTTTTTTATTTACGCAGAATCCTGTCAGAATTCGAACAGAGGAAGGACAAAGTTTGCTGATTTCTCCAGAGAAGCTCTACCCCGATGATATTGAGCCCTGTGACAGTGTTGACATGGAGGTAGAGTGAAGACATGACAATGCTTGCCTGGGTGTGTGGGTGGGTGTTTTTTCTAGGGGAGGGGCTGTGTCAGATTCAGCTGTCTGTACGACTTTGCATCTTTCCGTCTCTGCCATTTTCCCTCAACCCAGCCACCTTGTTTCATACAGAGATCCGGTACACACTCGCCTCGTAGTCCCTGCTCTCTGAGAGACTCCTTCAGCTCCCGATCTGAGAGACAAGGGAGTCAAGAGAATCAGGAAAACAGTGAGAAGGTTCTTCTCAACCTTGAGGAATTAAAGGTGAGCGAAAGAAGAAATGCATGCAGTGGTTATATCTAGGTGGCGTGATCTATAGTGTATCTTCTTGTTAATGTGATTTTATGTTTTTGGATTACTTAAACTATCAGAATACATATTTGTGTGTTTGTGCCCATGAGTTCTAGCGATGCGTACAGAAGAATAGATAATGCTGACTTTGTTGTTACTAGGTTCTGCGTCGGAGCCTAGAGGTAAGCATGCGCCCCAGCAGTCACAGCTCAGCGGGAGAGGAGTCTGATGAAGAGTGGGTTGAGGAGCAAATTGAGAGGGAGGAGAGCACGGAGAGTCTCGATGAACTGGGACTGCCGCTCCCAACTTCCAAGTCTACTTCCAACCCTCGGCCCAGCAGCTCTCAAAGCCATCTCGATTCAGGAAACCTCATTGTTCTGGACTTTGGACCCTCACTTAAAGGTAGGCTCAGCATCCACACTCATCTACAGCAAATTTGTTGATTGATTTTTTTTTTTTTTTAGGGTGAGTCAAAGTCACCTGATGTGATTCCATCTCCTTATCTGCTTCACCAGCACTGATCGTCACACGTGCAGAATAGTCAACTAGATGAACTGCCTGTTCACAGTTGAAGCGTGACTCTAGGATTCAAAAGGACTTTAAACTTTTTATGCCTCATATTAATAATCTGAAAATGGTTCTACCTGTCATCCATTATTCAAGGTTGTAAGATTGAACGCTCTCTGTCTGCAAAAAGGAAAGAAACCACTGACACCTTTATACCGACCAAGCCTTTGTTGGTGAGGAGCAAAACCTTCGATCAACCAACTTCTAAAGCACGCTGGGATGACCGGCGTAAGTAGTTTAACATTTATAAACTAATAGTAATGACGAACAAGCCCAGAAATAAAAAAATATACAGTCCAAAAGTCTGGCTTTTCCTATTTTTTTAGAATGAAATTCTTTTTACAAGCCCATTAAAAAAACAAACAAATCTATTTTGAATAGTTTGATGAATGATTCTTGTGTAAAAAATGTGTGCTCCTTGCTTTAGGGCCAAGCAGTCGTGTGGAGACTCCCCTGTCGGCAGCGAGAAAGGCGTCCATTGAGGAGCAGGACCCAGAGGAGATGGTCCGCAGGGTGCGCCAGGCAGTCCAGAGAGAAAACTGCTCTGAGCAGAATACTGAACGCTTCAGCCACAACACGGTCAGCATCCCCACATCGTACACGTCCCACCTTTCCTCAGTCTAACAGCCCTTGGCTTCAACAATGAGTGCAGAGAGTCACCAAACGGGTGTAGTTTTAATTAACGTCTTCAAGCGCCGTAAAACTACTAATAAAAAAGCACAAATGTCAATGTTTCACAGACCACCAATGTAAATGAAATAAAATAAATGACAGTGGAATATTTACATTTACACGTGCATGCACCGACTGTTTACAGGTTCATTCAACTCAAAGGAAAATATGCAGGTATACAAAGGAAAGAGAACAATCAAATGCTTTGTGAACTAATGCAAACTTTCCCGACGTCAGGGAATAAAGCTACATGCAAGATGTAGCAGCGGCATTTTACAACGGCACTATTTTCACAGTCCGCTTACCAAGGGTGCAAAACTCCTCAAACCCTGGCCATCTACTTCAGTAATGAGAGCATCGCGTTTGTAAGGAACTCTTTAACGTGCCGAGGAAAACTGTTTGCCATCCATGTTACATGAAAATTGTGAACATCACGCAAACATTTTTGTTTCTCATCCTCCTTTAGTTACCTGCTGCACGTTATGCCCTCCAGCTGCCCATCCATTTCCCAGTTTCTATGCAGCTTTATGTCTTTCTATACATGTTCCGGGGCATGCAGCGTCAACCCCATCGCATGACTTATTGACTAAGAAACACTCGGCTTCGGCTGCTGCACACTAAAACTCTCTGAATTGTTGCAGCCTGACATCATCTATCGCTTTACACATTTGTGTGCTCTTGATTAATATATTGTGATGGATTTGATTTGGATATAAACTCTACCCCATCAAGTTTATGTCTCACTGGTCAATTTATTTTGTGTCTTTATTTTTGTCCAGGGCAGGGGACACCAGATGATGAATGGCTTCATTCACCATGTCAGGGACACGGATAAGGATGAAAACGGTGTTACTTTGGCCATGCAGAGAATAACGCTCATGGGTCCCAAGTATGAAAACTATACTGTTTACTCTGGATGGAAGAACACCTACTGAACAAACTTTATTTTATTAAAGCTTTTACTAGCTGAGATATATAGAGTATATGCACACCCTTTGACCGTGAATAATTCATTTTCACTGTAGCTCTGCTCGGATATTGATATTGTCAGGGACAGTAGCAGATCTGAGTGTCTTCCTTTTTTGTTCAGACAACAGCAAAAACTGCTGGAAACCTTGGAGAAACTTGAAGAAGGACCCAGTTCCAACATTTCCCAGCGTGTCAAACCGCACTGTGGCAATCAGCCGGTGAGTCACTAATAACTTGTCGCAATTTAAAAATTGAAACCCCCCAGGGCGGCCGAGCGTGATTGAGAAACAATCACACAGAAGCGCGTTTTAAATGTCTTGTGTTGTCATTGCAGAAAAGGCAGCACTCAACAGAGATCACCCCTGCGTTGTATGTTACCATGGAGATCCTATCAAACTGGGGGAATTCTTTTTATGTTGGGCTGACCGAATTGCAGTTCTTCTGCCTCGAAAACAAGATGCTGTACGTGTCAGCTCACGATCTCGACATCAGGAACGTCGACTACCCCGGGAATCTGGCTGTACTTGTCAATGGGAAGATGAAGGTGTGGCGCTGCAGACGGCTCAGCCTTCAGTTTGAGCCAGACATTAAAATACAGTCTTGCCACATTGTCATTATAACCTTCTGGTGTATTACATCTATTTACGCATAACATTTGCTGATCTGTTCTCTTGGGTTGACAGACCACCAAAGAGCGTCACATGTGGACGTGTTTGTTCCACCCTCCCGTCCAGCTCTACTTCATCATCAGGAACACGGAGCGCTCCTTGGACTTTGGAATATCTTCCATTAAAATCTGGAACTACAACAGAAGCCTCAATGTAATTGTTTATGCATCGCCACAGTTCACAGGAAGTGGAATTGAGCTTTGAGATGTCTCGTAATTTCTTCCACACAGCTTTTGATTTCTTCCCCTCTCTGCATCATTAAGAAAGTCAGAGCACTGTGGCTCATAACTCCCACTGCACCATGAAGTCACTAACACGCAGTTGCTGCCTGAGCTGCAAGTCACACCATCCAAATGTGGAGCAATAAGAGATTAGGTTCAGAGGATTAATGTTGGGGGGTGGGATTCTGCCTCAAGCTCAGTGCCGTTCACTGAGGGGTGCAAAGAGTCCATAGAATATTTGTAACTACAGTTTGGTAAAATCACTGTCTGTCTTGGACCTTGAAGGTAAGGAGCTGTTGGTGGGTAATCGTGGTTTATGTTGGTTTAGTCCCTGGAGGATAAGAGTGGATTTCAAGTGGACCCGGCAGCTAAGACTTGGTGTGAGAATGCTAATCATTGCTAGCTTTGAGCGCGCCATGAGAAATCGTGAAATGAATCAATAGTGAATGCATGAAGCGTTGTATATGATGTACCTTTTGGATGTCATTTTATTATGTCTGTGTTGCTTTGAATTCGAATCAATATCCCCAAAAAATTATTCATAAGACTTATGAAAGATGAGATTTCTGTCATACAATATCACAGCAAACCTTTTTTCTGAATGAATCATTTGCATCTTTTGTCTTTAATCAAAGGTGCAGAATTATTTTGTGTATGTCAAATATTCAAATAATTCCAATTAGCACAACTAGTGGCACAAATATGTACAATCTGTTGAACCTCTGTGTATTCAGGTAATCTGAAGCGCTGATTTTTGATTTCATTTTTCCCAGGATCTCGACATTGGTGCACGGCATATAAAGCTGTACCTCAACAGCACATTGGTTTTTGAAGGTGAGCTGGAGAAGGGATGCGGGAGTCAGGTGTTTGATTACGGCACCACAATTGACCTCCAGGATTTCCAGGTCTCGGATTTGTTTGCTAGCCCTGTGTCTTCTGGACACAGTCTAAGGGGTGCCACCCCCCAAAGCCATGAAGATAGGGAGGGTGGGGATTCCAGCGCTACCCACAATGTGAATCTGCAGCCACCTGATGTAGCAGGTCAGCCAATGATGGACATTGAAGATAAATCACATTCGCTGCTGCCGCCCATCACCCCATCGCCCCTTCACCCGTTTGCACAAAGAAGCTCTTTTGACCTGTCTGTGTTGGAAGAGCCCCATTCAGTCAGGCAGCAGGTGGAACTGCCCGCGCCCATGGAGCCGACTGTTACCACCCAACCGTCGTCATCACGGGTCTCCCCCCAGTGGCGTCAGCCCGCGAACAGAGGACCTCAAGAGGGCTGCGAGTCCGGCGGGGAGAAGCCCCTTTGGCTGGTTCCTCAGCAGGCTGCAGAGCCCAAATTTGTATCCGTCTCATCCTCTTCTGTATTATCGGACCTGCCCTGCAACCCGGGCCGAGTTTGTAGGGGCATGGAGAGAACAGTCAATGGGGGTCAGTGGGGAGCTGGCGCTCTGGACCTGAGCTCTGACGAGCCAAAGCCGGACAGGCCCATCGGCGGACGCAGGAGCTCACTCCGAAGCGCTGCAGTCGCTGGCAGCCAGGCAGAGGAGCAGCACATCGGAGCTGCCGCCCTCTCGAGCACCGGTAGGAGAAGCGACCACTGTGTTAAAATGATGATACAGACACAATGGAGCATCTTCATATTAGGGTTGTCACTCTTGTGCATCACTCTTGGTCTGTTTTAGCCATTATTGACTATTTCGGCAACCGAAACTTCTGTTTTTATCATTACAATCGCTTAAAATTGTACCGTTATTGTTGAACTACAACAAGCAGCAAACGTTACATAGGGATTCTTCAATCAAGTAACTATCAGCTAAACGCTTTGTATTTTTAGTAACTTAGTATTTGACTTTAAGTCCCTTGTGCTGGTTAATTGGTGAATAGTCTGGGTGCTTTGCATCTCCTCTAAATCTATTAAATGATTTAAGGTGTGTGTCCCTATGTAGGAATGCAACTGATGCGTCCAACTTAAAATAAAGTTGTGCTTTTTTTTGTCATTGGCGCCGTGTCTGTGCCTCAAAATAGCAATTAGTCAACAATGGGCTTTTCCACATGTTATCTTTCAGTCAGCACTCGCATACAACCACAAACAGACACATGCAGAGCCGCGACAGCCCCAGTTCTGTTTTTTTTTAATTGCACAAGTTAACTCGTGAGACCAGGTTAGTTTTCTTGTTTGCATGAGACATTATCTTATTTGTCTAAAACAGTCATTTCTGCTTCGTGAAGCTGATGACGGTCTGAGCAACCAAGTCTTTTGTCCCAGCACTGTGTGACGATTATCATTCGATCATTTGATTATGTACAGGAATTTCCTGTAGCTCTTCAGTAATTGATAGATTATCTTGTGGTTCTGCAGAGGAGCCGATGTCACTGGTGAGCACCAGCAGGAGGCAGTGCACGCCTCTGGCCCGCAGGCAGCTGGATGAAACCCTCATGGAGTCCTGGGACTCTCTCACTAAGTTCAACCAATGCCAACGTGGACGCATCTCCAACATGGCGTTAGAAGGGGACATTTTTGACGAGTTTCTCCAGCGCCAGATCCGTTCTCCACCCGCATTCCCGATGAACTCCTCCACAGCACCCATGAGCCCACATTCCTCCTTGACCTCCCGTGGGGCACTGAATGATGGTCCTGATGGTGATCCATCCATGGAGCGGGATGATGAGTTTGAGATCCCAGTGCTGCCCCAGGGACGAGCATTGTTCATCAACATCCTGTCCACCTGGGGGGACCGCCATTACGTGGGCCTCAATGGGCTTGAAGTCTTCGGTTCCAGCGGAGAGCCTTTGCGACCTGCTCGCATCAGCGCTGACCCTCCAGACATCAATATCCTTCCCGCGTATGGCAAAGATCCCCGCGTGGTCGCAAACTTGATAAATGGCATCAATCGCACCCAAGATGACATGCATCTTTGGCTTGCACCTTTCACCCCTGGCCGAAGCCACACCATTTTCCTGGATTTTGGCGCGTCCTACCAGGTGGCCATGATTCGACTGTGGAACTACAATAAGTCGCGCATTCACTCCTTCCGTGGGGTGAAGGAGGTGGAGATACTGTTGGATGGGAGGTGTATTTTCAGGGGCGAGATTGCCAAAGCATCCGGGACCTTGTCAGGAGGTAGGTGAACAGGAACCGCATCACAAGTCTTTTTTTGTGTGTTATTTTTCTTCACTTTTTTTTTTGTTCACCCTGCCATCGTTTCAGAGCTGGACCAATTCGGTGACACTATCCTGTTCACCACCGATGATGAGATCCTGGAGGCCATGTCGTATTATGATGAGACCTTCCTCTGTGAGGGGGAGGGTCCTGAGGGTCTGGTTCACGAGGAGGCGCTCCAGAGACCACGTACCGCAGACGGGGAAGGAGAGGAAAGACCTTTCACCCAGGCTGGTTTCCGAGATGAAGACATTACGGTAAGCTCAGACGGCTTTCACGGTGGGCTCAGGTTTTCATAGAAGACTTTAAATGGGGTTTGCCCATTTGTTTGTTTTACATTTTAGACAGATTTGAAGTGAACTTTTATGTCATTTTGCTTTATCGCCAGTGATGAAGGTTTGGTCAATCCACATAAACACAGAATGGGTCTTTCTAGTAAGAGGGCTTCCTTGTCCTTGGACACAAGTTCTAGTCTTAGTTCAACTTTGTTCGTGTTAAATGTCAAATTTAAATGATTGCAGGCACAGTGCATAACAGGATATTCAAATCATATGTCTTCGCAAAACATTGTTGTTTACTTGCCTTAGTTGAAGCATCTAAATCCAGATATGAGCCAGTCTGTGGAGAACATGGAGCATATTCCTGGGATGTACACCGGAAAGTGTGAGTAGATCAGATCAGCAGCATCCTGTTGCTTCACGTTCACGCCTCTGTTTTCCTGTTTGGATGCTAATGATAATAGTCTCCCTCCACCCCAGGCCTTAGAATAGAGCTGGTGTTGACCTGGGGCGACTTCCACTACATGGGCCTGACGGGACTGGAGGTGGTGGGAAAGGATGGAGAGAGTTTCCCTTTGGAACTCAGCATGATGGCTGCCTCACCGAGAGACCTTAATGACCTGCCTGAGTGCGGACATGACCTGCGCACCCTTGATAAGTATGACGACACTCACCGCTTTGAGGATATAGAATATTATTTATGTTAATAGTCATGTTTTCACAGTACGCGTAGCAATAAAACGATGACCTACTCTCTTCATGATTTACATCTCTAAATCATATTTCACTTCACAGTCACAGTCCAGACTGGTCATTGTTGTGTTTGTTGTGGTTTTCATCGTGTTTTCGTTGCCCCAGACTTATAGATGGCAGCAACATTACCACCGACGACCTGCACATGTGGCTGATCCCTTTCTCCTATGGAGAGCCCCACACCTTGAATGTGACATTCAGTCAGACCCAAACCATCGCTGGACTCCGTATCTGGAACTACAACAAGTCCCCTGAGGACTCCTATAGAGGGGTGGGACACGGCTCTGTTGCTCAAAACGTGTTGACTATGATGGTGATATTGTAACAAGAGACACACTCAAGCTCTCTTTAAATGATAGTGAGAGCTACTTATATCATATACTGTATGCACACACACACACACATTTATAATTAAATAAAATAGTGCGTATACAACTCGCTTTTTACCTTGATAAAGATTCAGTGCTTGAGAATACAAACATCACTTTGTTCCAGGTGAAGGTGATCCATGTATACATGGATGATGTCGCCATCTCCCCATCGGAGGGATTCCTGATCCGGAAAGGACTGGGTAACTGTCACTTTGACTTTGCTCAGGAGATCCTCTTCATAGATTTCCTCCAAACGCCCACGAACGGCAAGAGTGAAGAGGATTACTACAAGTAGGGAGCAGTCATTTAAATGGCGTGCGCTGATGTTTGAAAACTGTATTGATTAAACTATAATATCTTTGTTTAATTCAGAGGAAGCTCTAAGAGACAGGAACAGGCCAGCATGGACTACGAATCTCCCATCATGCCCTGTGGATGTATCCCTGTGACACAGACGTGTGGACGGTTGTGTTTATTGTTGGTGTGTGTTTTCACTTGAATCACATTGTATTTTTAAGGCTGCAGTAAACTTTATCTTTGCCTGGAAGTTACATTTTCACCAGTGCCCAGAGTATATTTGGTAAAAATCAGAACATAGAGTCAGATTCAGGTAATTTTATGTTAACTTTTCCCAAATTCCTCAACATTTTTTCATTTCCTTTAAATGTTTTTAAAATCTCCAGTCACCCCATTCTAAAATGTATTTATCCTTCTGATTAGAAACACACACAATGGAGAGATGGCAGTTGCTTCTTTAAACATGTACCAACCATTTAATACCTTGACTTTGAGAAAGGTGGCCTTATCCATCTCAGTCTGGTTCACAAAATAGAAAACGAAGGAAAGTTGTTCCAACTTTCTCTACATCTTGTTTTTTTCTTCATCTATGTATATGACATGTATTATTACTGAATAATCCACCAAAATGTCCTTAATTTCTGAAAAGATAACATCCCGTTTCCCCCAAACCTTCATTTTTATCTTTATAAAACCAGAGAAGCAGTCGGTACAAAGCAGACTAAGGCCAAACAATTCCTCCCACATCTGCTCATCTCACCAGGATTCATGCCCCAGCTCTCAACAAGGTGGAAAATAATGCAAGAATGAATGGGTTCTTGGAGTTTGATGCCTCATATCACGTAGGCGGACACCGCCCGGACCCGATGTGCTCTCCCGGTTGTGTGTTCCTTGACCTTCTCCCGTCAGTCATCTTTCAGCTGCAGCTGTTAACGACCTGGGGAGACCCGTACTACATCGGCCTCAACGGCCTAGAATTGTATGACCGGAACCACGAGAAGATCCGTCTCAGCGACAACAGTATCCTTTCTTCATTCTTCTATCTTCGCTTCAGTCTCCTCGGCAGCTGGAATCCATGCATGTAACATGTTAACATGGTTGAATAAATGGATTAAAATGGATTTCTCTTCTCCAGGGGTTTGAATATCTAAACATTGCTCGACAATATATGAGCGATGGGTTTAACCTGGTGACTTAAGGGGTAGAAATGTGTCGCTGTTCCTCAACGTGGCGTTTGCCAGACATCGCTGCTTTTCCAGACAGTGTGAACGCGCTGGACAGCGTGAGCGGTGATGTGAGGACTCCAGATAAACTGATAGACGGGGTCAACAGTACCACCGACGGAAGACACGTGTGGCTAGCCCCGGTGCTCCCCGGACTGGTGAGGATCTGTGAGAGGGGATTTCATTCATTCGACACGCTCTTAAAGAGTGCATTAAACGTATTGATTATGTCGCATCAGGTGAACCGCGTGTACGTCATCTTTGATCAGCCGGTGACTGTGTCCATGATCAAACTGTGGAACTACTCAAAGACACCACACAGGGGAGTCAAGGAGTTTGGGGTAAGCACCCCCCCCCCCTCTCTGTTGAGCTCGTCACTCGTCGTCTAGATCTCAAGCAGCTCAAGCAGCAATCTGTGTGTGTCTGCGTGCGCAGCTGCTGGTGGACGACCTGCTGGTGTATAACGGCGTCTTGAGCATTGTGAGCCATGTGGCGCGAGGCATCCTGCCCACCTGCGACCCAGTGGTGCCCTACCGCAGCATCCTGTTCTCAGACGACGCCTACGTCGCACGCCGTGAAAGAAACACAGTCGTCAGGTAGCTGGATTTTTTTTTTTTTTTTTTTTTAGGATATAAATGTACATCTCACTGTTTTGCTTGTCTTTAAGAGCATTTCACGTATAATTCAAAGTCCATAACAGAGGAAGTGATGAATTTACAAAGGTCAGATTTGGCCCTATTGCCCAAAAGTTAGTGAGCTATTTTGAAAGATTTGCTCTTCTCCACTTCAGCCCCCATGGCAGAAGACGCCAGCAACCGTGAGTAGCAGAGCGCCTGAAAGAGCAACTCCCCCTGTGGTCAATTCTTGCATTGACGACTCCTCCAGTCCCCCAGCCATCCCATAACCTCCTTGCTACACATTTGACTTGTAACTCCCCCACTCCCATCTCCCCCGTCTCTTTCCTTCCGTACCTCTCCAGCTCCATCCTCGGTCTCGAGGCCTGGAACCGCTGGCTTCAAAGCTTTGTCATCGGTTAGCCATCTATCGTGCAATGTCCCCCCCCCCCCCCGTTTGTCATGGATGCAGCAAAAATAATTTCATTGTTTTTACTGTCTGTCCATTATTTTCTTACCGTGTCGCAGTAACTACGTGGAGGAGGATCAGGATGTGAAGATGATCAATGAGAACCAGATAGTCCATCACAGTAAGAAGAAGCAGACGGCGGATCCAGGCGAGTCGGGGAAACGACCAGCCCTTTCAGGACACAGCCGTTGTAAACTTATTCCTCAACAAATTATTTTTCTTTGCAGCCCTTCGTCCGAAAACCTGCATGAGCGATGGTGGAAAGCACGGAAAGAGAAGGTAGTGACAGGCGATGATGAACTGTCGGGTGAATTTAGCAGTCATGCTAACTGAGGGGAGGACGATGGCGGACCTTTGAAGCCAGCTTTTCCCACTAAGACCCAAAGCAGGGACCCCGGAGCCGTGGTCCTGACTGAGGAGGACACAAACCGATAGATCTGTAAACACACATGCACTCAAGTCCATATTAATGATGGCCTACACCCTTTTCCCTTGGTACAAATACAAGCCCACCCCAGAGTCGTGTACTGTATGGTTGTACTGGTCCCCCCACCTCCCACCCCACACAGTGCCAGGATAATCCCTGTTAAGGCTGCATTTTAATCAGCCCTATTGTTGTGCCTAGTTCTAAACACTATATCTGTGGCTGCTAATTGTGACTTTTGTGCTGCATATTTAAATACTGCTTGTGCATTATTAATATTTAAAAGAAAGAGAATATACTCTTAACTTACACTCTGTGTCCCCTGACGAACCCGGATCAGCGCTTTTCTTGATGGGTATTATAATCGACCCGACCCGCACTTCAACCAGGGCACCAACAGTCGTAATTCTATGCAGACACTAATTTATATATTTCTTTTTTTTTATCTTTATCTTTTTATTTTTTTGGGTAGGTATTTCCATCAAGGTTTTAACCTTTGGAATGTTTATACATATATATTACAATGACTAAAGCGTTAAAATTGGATACAAAGCAGTGCGGCGGTCAGATTTTTGTACACTTGAATAAATTTAAACCCGATGCTGCAGATTCCACTTAAATCTTTGACATATGTTTGGCTTTACAAAATTGGGTTTGTGTGTTTTCTTCTGCATAGTGTTGGGTACAAATAAAAGACTTGTTTGCAATCCAAGTGACCTTTTAACTACATTTCTCGAGCCAGTAAAGCAGTTTTAATAATTTAGCCAGAAAAAGAAATAGTATTTTCCCGTGTAGGTGTTAAGTACATTCAGTAACAGGCAACTTCTATATGCAAGTACTCTAACCTTACCTCAGACTGAGTGATTTATCTCACGATAATACTTTGTGTTCGGTGTTTTGCTGTAAAGTCAGTATCTACCGTAACGTGTTGCATGATGACGCCTCTTCAGCATTTCCTGCTGTAATAATCCTTAAGTTTGCGTTTATACCGCTTCACTGAGCTGCACATGATTTCCCACGCCTTTCAAAATGCAAGAAACTATTTGACAGTTTCACACATTTAATTCCAGTGTGTCCAACGGAAACACTTTTTATTCTTTCTCAAACTTGTGTTTGTAGGGTGGTGGCTATTATTCTACCTGAGGCCACAAGTGTTTTAAAATTTTATTTTTCTATTCCTGAGTAAATATATTTGATTTAAGTTTATTTGAATGAATAAAAGTCTTAAACAATTGATTTGTTTATGGTTCTTTTTTTTAGACTGTCCTTTCGAGGAGCTGCTCCTAAGATAAACCTCCTCAAACGTGAGGGAATGAACTCTTAACTTTGTGCTGCAGGCCTGTATTGTAGATTTCCTCGCTTGACTTGGTTCTTGAGTCAAACAGGATTCATTAATATCCTCTTGTGGGATCAAGAGAAAAAAAAAAGAACGGAATAACTTAAATATAGACTGAGTTAGTTTAATATGGACTCTGATGTACATTTCTTACTGGAGAGGAGAAACCAGTTGCAGAGGGGTTCTCAAACCGAGCATCAGAAGTGGAACGGTGGCGACGGCGCCGCATTCGTCTCCCACCGGTTAACAGACATTAGGCTGGAAAGATCACATCTTTGCAGACCAACGGCTTCGGAGCGGGCGCGGTCAGATTTTTCCTGGAAAGATCCCTTCTTCTCTCTGTTCATCCCATTTCTGGATCTAGAGGAATGACATTTTCAGACATTAAACAGAGCATAAACATTTTTTTTCCCGCCCTCAGACATTCAGACTAACACTTCCTTATTGGGCTGAAGATTCTTCTCTCAGTTTGAGCACAAAGTTTTCATGTCTGGATTCCCAGAACGACACAAGGACTCACAGGAATGCGAATAATGGTTACGTTTTTAGACCTCTGTTAAACAATCTCAGCACTGTTGCCTCACAACAACAAGGTCACAGGTACGAACCCGAGCTGCGGCCTTTCTGTAAGGACTTTGCATGTTCTCTCCGGGTTCTCCGGCTTCCTCCCGACAAAAACATGCAACTTAGGTGAATTTGTTAGGCGTAATTTCCCTCGGTGTGAATGTGTGTGTGGGAATGATTGTCTGTCTTTGTGTGGCCCTGTGACGAACTGGCGGCTTGTCCAGAGTGTAACCCCGCCTCTCGCCCCGTTGACTGCTGGGATAGGCTCCAGCATGACCCCGTGACCCGGTAACGGACAAAAGCGGTCAGGAAGAAGGTGAAATAAATAAATTACCCAGGATGTGGGGCAGAGAGACTTGTAGACCCTCCCGTACCATTCACACGGGGCGGTGTCCGCTCCTTTTGCAGACAGAACTTTCTGGCAGCGGTGGAAGTCTATTAAAAGACGAATAACAGCAATGACTATTTTAAAAAAAAGTGGGCAGAATTTCAGTATTTGCCAACAGAAATGTTTGGAAAACCGTTCCAGGCTGCTCTGACCTTGAACGGTCTTACCCAAATAGTTGGACCAGCAGTTCCTGGTCTGGTTCTGGTTGGGGAATCGGGCATCAAACGGTGCGGTGCGATAATTCTCAAGTTTCGTCTTAAGGTCCTCTGCCATCGTCTCTCTCTCTCTCTGGGAGAATGTGATCGATACTGCTGGGTGCAAAAGGAAAAGGGGGGGGGCAGCTGTTGCCAAGGTGTGCACAGAGAATGTTCAGTGCAACAACGGCATCACACGATAACGGATCGATCGATCGGCTTATACTGAACATGGACCAGGAGGGTAAACATGTGGGTTCCACTTGGTTCTAACTGAATGCAGCTTGAAAGCTCTCCTAAATAATGGACCCTAATCCATTCAACCCGGTTGACCTGACAGTATTCCTGCGTGTGGGACGCTTCTAGGATCTATAACATTTACATCCCAGAGCAAAAATCAACTTTACAGGTTTATCAATGACGGGTTTATTAGTATTAAACGTTATTATTGGTTAGGCTTATCGATAACCTCGTCCTCCAGGCCTGTGTGATCATTTCCTCTTCGCGTTATTCGGTTTGTTCCTTTGATTTTCTTTTTTAAAGCGCTCCTCCTCTGCTCTACGGAGGCGATGAACCGGCATGCGTACCGGTAAGAGATGGTTAAACCGAGCCGGAGACGCGCAGGTTCACGTTACCTGGTTTAGCAGCTGCTGGCTCGAGTTCCGGTGACTTTTATAGCGGACAGGTGAAAGTGCGTCGTCGCTCCGATGCGCGCGTGTGCGCCGTGCAGCCCAATCACCGCGGTATGGCGGCGCGGTCACGTTGAACCGGCAGCCAGAGAAACGCACAGCCTCACGCACAGCCCGAGGTTATCGTGCGGGAGGATGAGAGAGGCGAGTCACGCACCGCCAGCCACGCATCTCGCTGTTTAATGTCACGTTTTACGCACGGATGGGAACTTTTTCTTTTTGTCGCACGCGGAAGAATTCTGGCGTATTTTTTGTTAATCATTAATTTTGAACTGCAGCTGCGTTTCATGGTGACGCGCACCGCACACACACAGTGATACGTGCCTGACTTCAGGTCAGCTATGGACAGGGAAGCGCGCACACGCTCCGCTGCTATTGCCTTCCGACGCACCCGACATAAGAACGCGAGGGCGCAAAGACGCGTTTCTATTTCTGATTAAGATCATTTTGTGCGCTAATCAATATTTTACGAACTTAAAATATGAGAGGAAAGTATTTACTTTAATAAATATTAAACCTAAAGTGGGAATATTAAGTAATTTATAAGATGACTACATTATAAATTAACATTTTAAGATAGATGCATTGATCTGGTTTTTTTTGTCAGCCCTATACTTTACCTTTTAAGGAAAAAATACACAAAGATGTGGCAAATAAATGTTTAACCTCCTTTCTGAACCCACAGGGGCAATAAATTCAGCCGATATTAAACACAAACCCATCACAGATACTTTCAGCATCAGCTGCATTATATTTGCCTCTAGAAAACATCGATACAAAATTGAATTGAGTTTGTTAAAATTCTTTATTGCTCAATTTATAACTCATCAGAAAGCCTAAATCAGATTCAACAAACAGGTTTAAAACACTAATGTACAGCAAAAAAAGAAAATCATTCATTCAGAAATGTCCACATAAAAGGAGTCGTAAACCCTCAGAATATCACAGAACTTTCGAGACCCAGCATGGAGGGTCTCAAAAATTCATTCAGTGTTTATTGGAGAGCATCACTGGTTACAGCATTTTGGATTTATAGGCGAGGGACCCATGTTTCACTTAATACTTCCCAATATCCTAAACAGAACATGTAACAAACATTATAACCAGGTGAGTATAGATACTGCAGTACGAGTTCTACTGTACAATCTAAGGAAATGTACCGAGACAAGAATGTGTAATGTTCCTTTAAACCTATTACCATTTGAAACAATGGAATTACCATCTGTTGTAGCATGCGAGTGCTCGGTTTAAAGCCCAGTGTGACAAAAGCTGCATCGGTTTAAGTGGGAAACATCCACGGCAATTAAAGCGCACTGACACAAAGTGCTAAACGAAATGCAGTAAACCAGGCACTCGTTCTGGATTCATCAGCAGGAGAAGAGCAAGTTGTGTGGTGTGATTGTCAGGGATTAGTAGCTCTTCGGACACTCGGTGACTACGGTCAAGTCGGAAAACAGTTCCAACAGTGTTTCCTCTGGACGTTAAATAGCTGGCTCCAAACACTGGATTATTTTGGTTGTCAGAAAGGCGTACAGCTACAGTGACTAGTATTTCCAATTCAACCACAGCCACAAAACAAATTAGCATTCAGGCTGCACTACCCTTGGCTTCATTTGGTCCTTCTACCAATCGCTGAAGCGGAGTCGGTTGAAGATCGCCTTGATGTCCTCGTTGGTCTCTGAGGTTCCGCTGGTTCCGATAGGGCGCACGTTGCTGTCGGGAACGTCCTGCTTCAGCTTTCGCTTGCCGAGGACCACGGTGCCTTCGGCGCCTTCCGTTTCAGGACCCGTCAGCAGGATGAAGGCAGCGTGGCGTCCGTGCTCCATCAGCGTGGCTAAGATGAGAACACACACATATAGTGATCAAACAAAGAGCCGTGTTTACCCTTCCAACCGCCCAATCACACGATGTAGATGTGCAAAAGGCACCTGTAAATGTTACGATGTGGTCGAGAGAACTGGGAGACTCGAGCAGAATATTAGGGTAGAGAGGATGGAGCATGTAGGAACATCGGTCGCTGATCATCGGTACCTGGATGGAAACATTCTCGTTAGATCCGCCTATTGTGGGAAAGCTGTTGGGAGGCAATTTGAATAAAGCCGGAGTACTTACAGTCGAGTTCTTTGAGGGCATCGAGCCCCAAAACACAAAGATTGAGAAGGAGTTTATGGTGTGTACGGCGTCGGGTCTCGGTGAGTTTGGAGCATCCATGAGTTCAACTTCCCACAGTACGCCACCAGATTTCCCGTCGAGAATTATGACCTAGGTACGAGGCGAAAGGTAGCACAGCTAACGATTCAAATCAATTACCACACGAGAGGTTCTGGAGAATGGAAAATCAATGCAAGAAGAAATGTAAAGCCTACCCTCTTTCTGTAGCTGCCAATATCCTCCTCAAGCACAACATCAAGTACGTCGTCTTTGTTAAAGTGGCCGAAGGACGGCTCCCTGAATGAATAGAGGAAGGACAAAAACGAAAATGGTTGACAATCAATGATTTAAAACACCTGGTGCTACAGTTCACACTCTACAGGGGAGTGATGACCCCCTCGTCCACCATGAGGGACGATGGATAGAAAAGCCAATTCATCCATCAGAAAGTGGTTAGGGCTGCCGTGGAGCCTCGCTGAGCCACCAGGAGATGTTCCAGGAATAAAAGGGGCCTAACGCTGATGGACCTGCAGCTGTCCCATGGGCACCGGCGGAGGTTCCACCCACCTGCACAACGAACATCCGCGACAGCTAATTTGCACTTGCAATAATGAAGAAGGATTACCTGAGAACTGCGCTGGTATTGAATCGCCACAGCAGCTGCGATGTTTTTCCATCCACTGACGCCGCCTCCGTCTCAGTCACGACCAGCAGGTTGGGCGATTTGTCCGTCCGTCCTATACTCCGTACGTATCTCATGGAGTCAGATCTACAAGGGTAGAAACGAGCAGCAGTAATTTAGGCTGAGAAGTGAATGTGTGGCATTGAAGAGGTAATAAACTGATGAATCTACTCGTAGATGGGCACATAGCCAGATGTTGGACTAGCTTTGTTCTCCCAGTGTTTGTCCTTCTTGAGGTCTGCCTCCATCCCTGGGTTAGCCTCGGCAGCAATCCTCCACAGTGCCCGTCCATACAAACCAGTGTCTGCATACAAGTAGAGATCATTCACGGTTTGTCATCAACGGGAGAATGCATCCGAGAGTAAACGTCTGCATGCAACAGTGTTTCAGCACGGTTTGTGTTTTTACAAAATAAAGCAAAATAAAAAGAGACTCTTTTAAACACATTATCAAACATTCCATTAAGAATAAAAATTCCATGTCAAAATAAAATGGTGAAAAAAAGGAGAACCCCATCAAAAGGGCAACAAAATGTGGTCTTTTCACAGAACTCACTTTTGCTTGTGCATAGTGGGGATAAATGATCTGCTTTAAGTCAGATCCCAGAGGTATCATTACACCTTTTTGACTTCTCTGTAATTTATTTTCTTTTTCTCAGGACTAAAAGCAGAAGAACATCTAGTTTCTGATGCTGCTTAGCTTAGCTGCTTTAAGTGGAACACACACCTCCACTTGAAAACAAATAGCTAGTCTAACTGCAGAGGGACAGTAGTCTGTTGTGAAAGCGATTTCAGATACAAACCGTTTTGCAGTAGTACATAGTGAGATCCTCCCGGAGTGCGATGAAGAAGGTGAATGGTCGACTCTATGGAATCGAGAACCACCGTAGAACCAATCTGACTGCCCGTCTTCCCTGAAATGAATATCAGCTGAATCTGTGGATCGGACAAGAGACATTGCAATAAGATGAGTTTGATCTTAAAGAGCTTCCTACTATCATATGACTTCATGGCGTCATATTTCAAATGTGTGTCAGCAGATCTTACATAGGAAAATTTCAAAAGTATAATGTAACTCAATCCTCATCCATCCATCCAGCCAGCCAGTAACGACACCGATCTTTACCTGTGTGTTGTTGGACGCCACCAGAGCCAAATCGCTGACCTTATCCTTATCCAGATCCGGAACACTAAGAGCAGGCAGAGTGCGGTGTAGTCCAGGGGGCTGAGGCTGCTGCCACCTGACATCACCTGGATTCATGTCATCGCTTTAGTTTATGACATTTTTATTACTAAAACCCGTTTTCTTTTTCAGATGAGAATAGTAATTTCTAACCGTGAAAACAGAAGCTTAAAAAAATAATCTGGACTTGAGGCACGCTAACTTAGCTAAACTTTGCATAGAGAGAAAAACAAACATTTAGCATTATTAAAAGACGTGTTTTAATGATCACAATGCTTTAGATTCCTCGTTGTGTGTTTGACCAAATCCAACCCATTGACACTGTGATGAATGAAAAAGAATGGTAGTTTTCACAAACACTCATAACATCAAAGCAATTTGAAATGCACTACAATCATACAAACATCTACACACTCGGGGATTAATAAGTCTATATTTGTCTGAGTAATTTTTAAAACATCAACGGCATCCAAACAACTCGGTGTATAAAACAAGATCCTTTAAATATATATTTAAAAGTTGTATAGAAATACTGAATTATGAAAATGCAATGTAATTTGTAGTACATGTGATCCAGAGAAAATGCAATGTGTCACAAACCAGTGTATTTGTCAATGGCTGTGAGTTGGTTAGAATGAGACAGCAGACAGTCCCAGCTTCTGCTTGTTCCTTCCTCCAGTCCACATTGGGCCCAGTGGTACTCAGGGGCCAGCGGACGCTCCCACACGGTTGTTCCATCTGTCCCATCCACTGCGAACACAAACACGCACGGCGAGGGTAGTCCTGTAAAAACACAAAAACCAGCAAGTCTGAATTACACTCGTTTCCATGGAACACTGAATATATATAAATATATCTCCATACCTGCAGCAGAACATGTATTGTTCTGATTGCCTTGTGTTTTGAGGACAAACAGGACATCATTCACTTTGTCCCTGCTTGTATCTTCAATCGCTAAGAAGTCATACGTTGCTGCGATGGAGAAACGGACAGCGATAGTTAGTCTGACATTTGAAACGCCACCAAGCTGTGGAAAAGCCCACAAAATGAACACACCTGCATCAGAGAAATTCCTTTCCCATGAAGCCAGGTACTGTGGTCTGACGGGACAGGGGATGACGAAGGAGAAGGCAAAAACAACGGTGAGGCACAGGAACAGGGAGAAGAAGAAGATGGCGGTTCGCCAGTGGGTTAGATTGGCAAAACCCAATGTTTCCTTGAAGCTCTTCTTTCGCAGCTTTGTTCCCGTTGGTGTTATCCCTGCCTCCGCCCCGTCCTCTTCCCTCTTCAGAGGATCGCCCTCTGCGAGATTGCCTGAAGTCTCCATTGGTACCTGAAAGCACCGCCACCTCACAGGTCTGTTGGACAGGAACATTTTATTACAGTTTACTTTTATTGCTGGTCAAACCGTCTGAAGCCTTTCCGCCGGGGCACTCACATCTATCTGCCTCGCTGTGGAATCACAAAGTAACCAACAATAATGGCAGACAAAACGTGCTGACAATAACAGTCTCGGTGTGTCCCACTGTGTACCAGTCTAGCTAGTTCTGCTTTATCAACCTTTCTGAATCTAAGGCTGTTCGGCTGTCAGCAGCAGCAAAAACAACCAAGTTACAACGACTTGTCTTTATCACTAGGCCTCTCAGCATCCTGTTTTCACCCCCAGGCAAATGCTAACTATCAAAATGTGTGTAAAAGTGTTAAGCAATTACAATCGATCAATTGACCGAACAGTGTTAGCTACGCAAATGAGGAATCACGCTTGCTGCGAGTTGTCCAATAACTTGTGGTTAAGGTTGCACAGCGATGTCTTGTTAACGCCGAGTTAAACCGTTTCGCTAAGTCACTAAGCCACAGGAAAACGGGACGTCACGTGGAATTCCATTAAGTGAATAGTTAATCGAAAAGTTGAAAGTCGTCCTTCTGACTTTTTGGGTTTTAAGCAGGATGTATCAGAAAAGTTCACTTTTCAAGTTACCTTGAATATCAGATGGCGACTTCTGAGGCTAACAATGAGCGGTAGGCCTGACAGAAAAACGGAACTGCCTGTCAACTTCAGATAGGTAAACAAATCCCAGGAAACCTCCAGCTTCTTCTTCGTCTTCTTTTATTGTTTCCTTCAGCTGTTTGGTTGCATTACCGCCACCATCTGGTCCGGGGGTAGACTTTGTTTTTTGTATTTTATAATCTGACCTAAAAAAGCTTACTGTACTTTATTAAGATTAATATAAATAATGCAAATTTAAAGCACGTTAAACCAGTCAAATTCCTTCCTAACGTGCACAAACCAGAGCAAAAAAGTTTATTCTGATTGTGGATTATTGCTCCCCGAGTTCCCTAAAGTTATTCGTCATTGACTTCCTGTGTTTCTCCTATTTCCTGCAGTTCGGTGTACAGTATTTCATATAAATTACACAAACAATTACAAAAACTCCTTTTATGTCACTGACATAAATTGTTACCTTATTTCTCGCAAAACTAAATATAAATCGAGATTAATTAAGGTCTCTACGAGAACGCGCAACTGTTCCATATCCGGTTTCCTTCGTCACTTCCCTTAGACGAAACGGAAGCTGGATCCTTCACGAACGAGCGAAATCGGCGAGAGGCGATGCTTGGACGAATAAATAACCAAATAGCCTAGAATAATATTAAAGAACGTTTTTAGCTGATTTATTTTTTAGTGCTATCGACCAGAGAGACTCAAACATGTCTGCCCAAGCCCAAATGAGAGCTTTGCTCGACCAGCTAATGGGAACAGCGAGGGATGGTGAGTTGTTGTAGCATGCTAGCTAGTAGCTAGCCAAGATGGAGCCGCTGCTGTGGCTGTGGCTGTCTTGTGTTGGTGTGTGATGGACAGACCTGCATGAATGGATTTAGCGTTACTGCCGAGGGCTGTGTAAAATACGTTTGGATATAGTGACAAGTTGCTTTTACCGAGTAAAAATTCGATTTAATGTTTGTATCCATCTTGGCTCCAACAAATCTTGATCTGAACACTTTGAGCGTTGATGGAAACGCACCCAGCCTCTGTAGCTACTGTGAAGTTCCGGAACTGCGTCGAGCGGCATCGTGTCAATTACCCATTTATTATATTATATTATATTGGTTTGTTTGTTTTTTAAATCCTGGATTGAATTTTATAGAATTTCCTTACACATTAAAAATATTCGTGATTGATAACTTAACGATTTTGGTCGTATTACGGCTGTCTGTCTGTCGTCGCAGAGATATTATGTGGCATAATGTTAATAAACTGTGCCACATAGCGTGCTTTGGCTTTAGTGTGGGGATGTCTTGTTGAAAGTTTATACTATTAATGCCACTGTTTTTTGTTATTTAAGCATACATTTTATTCACTACGTGTTGCTTTTCATCCTATTCACGTTAACAGATTCTTAAAAAGCAATATAAAGTTGGTTGAAAATTAAAATTCAGCTTTCAAGATCTTAATCACCTATTGAATTAAAAATTCAACAGATAGGTTTCAGACAAAAATATTACTCTTATTGCTGCATAAATAAGTCACTACGACTAATATTAGTAATACGATAACAGATAATGATAGTGTTGTGTCAGTGTGTAGCGATTATACAATTTGTAAAAAAAAAAAAGGCATTCTGTAAGTGAATATGTGAAATTCAAATGTGCTACAATAAATGTATCTTCTGATAATATAAAGACTGTTGTGTGGGTGCTTGGACGTGATTTAGTTTCCAACTCTTTGGATACAAACATTAAAAGGTAAATCGCCTGTCAAATTGGATTCCAATGGGCAGAACATGACTTGTTATTGCATCCCTGCGATTTTATTCATCAGAGGCTCATCCTGACAGTTGACTGAGTGAAACTGCAGCCCGGGTGGATTGTCTTTTGTCCAGTTGATAATTCAACCTGTGCAATTGGAGTGAATTTCTGTTGTGAGTTTGTGGGTGTATGTGTGATGAGATTGATATTAAATTCTTCCCATAAATTTGTTGCATACAAACTGAACAATTGTGGCCCCTTTATTTTATTCATTAAGGTTCAGTGTATCTTTGCCAGCCTACATCAATCTGCAAAGGAGTTGCAGAAAAGCCTCATGTTCATCGAGCCGTGAGTCACACATAATTTTTAAAGCTGTTATGATGAATATCCAAACAATTTGTTAATGAAGCCTTTTTTTTTTTTGTAATCACAAATGGGTATATCTTCAGTGGAAGTAGAATTACAATTTGGAGTAGAGTTATGCAGCTTGAGCTAAGGCGTCTGGTCGCGTTGAATCCAAGCGAGCAGTTTTCCATTAGACGCCTGTTTTCAGAAGACATTTTTATCAGTCATCCAAACAACACCTTTGCACACATACTTTACAGTCTGACTTGTGTATGACTCCCAACTTCTTACTACAGGTGTGGGCAAGAAAACTGTTCCCTTTTATACTTTTCTACAGTGGGTTTAAAATTCTGCTGCTGAGGTCTTGAAGATGCAGAAGGGTACAGTATGTGGTGCAGATCACAGTGTGTATAAACACGTTTTTTTCTTTTGTATTTCGGTCATGAGTTTGTTTTTCGATGTTTTATACTTGTAAAAGGCTTGGCTGGAACATTTGTCTGAAAAGTCTTTTTTTTTTTTTTTTTTTTTTTTATCCCGATCAGTAGACTTTCCTTCTTATGCAGTTGTATTGAGGTGTACCGTACACTTTGAATTTGTGTGACCGAAGCTATCTTTAATTTTGCGAACAGCAAGAGTAAAGATTTTCACCAGTATTGTGCCCGCATTGGCATAATCTCTTCATATTTACTGCTTGGATCGAGAGCCTTGTTTCTAGTAAACTTAGTTATTAGTGAGGCTTGAGAAAGGTAAGCATCAAGAATACGAGTACATACATACATACATACATGCATACATGCATGCATGCACACATGTAGCATTTACTTCAGTTGACGCATAAATAGATAATAAAGTTATTCTAACACAGAATAATAATCTCTTACTCTATCTCTGGTAAAGACTTGAGACTGATGAAGAATACGTGGAACCACGAGAGTCAGAATTGTAAGAATTGACCCTCACTCATGTAGGTGGGCACAATGTGCTTGAACGCCTCTATCATGACACGTAAATGCGTATTGAAGCGCTGGATGCCTCGTCCCTACTTGCAAGAATGTGAGGTCTTTCTGACTGCTTGTTTTTTGGACTGTTTCAGGGGATGAGACGCGACAGAGGGTCAAGTTCTCTGACGAGCGAGTCTGCAAAAGTCACCTTCTAAACTGCTGTCCTCATGACATCCTGTCTGGAACGGTGAGTGGCTGGAAGTTTGGGTCTGACCATCCAAAAATGCTACGACTTGTTTACTAACAATGTTCTACGAGCATTTCTTCATTATTATTAAGAAAAGGAATGAGTCTCCCCCCTCCCCCCCCTAAAGTGCCTACTTGCTCCAGTAACAGAAAATATTTGCTGTAATGCGATACTGGGTGTGGTGATGTCATTCTAATACATTAAATCCATTTAATAGGATACCAGCAAAATCTTTAAAAGATGATGATCATCACCAAATCGCCAACAAATGTTTTGTAATTCTCTGCCCGCTTGTGTTTTTGTGGCAGCGCATGGACCTGGGAGAGTGCACAAAGATTCACGACCTGGCACTTCGGGCAGATTATGAAATCGCCTCCAAGGATAGAGATCTGTTCTTCGAGCTTGATGTAAGCGATGCCGGGAGTGTTGGTGTGTTGGTGTTCCGGGATGTCAGACTTTTCTCTGCTTCAATGTGATGCTTTGATTTAAGAGGAACTACCTTAAAGCCAATTGTATGCCTAACTTGTGATCAATAAATGGGGCCCGGTGTGGAAAATTCTTAGGTACTCATTCATTAGAGGGTAAATTAAGTGCTGCAGTAGTGCTTTTGACCAACGTATTTTGTCTCAGCTGCCATTTTGGGGGTTTGGTGTAAACTGTATTGAGATACAGCAAACAGGCATTTTATAATTGACTATTCCACGATCAATGCTATAATCTGATTGTTTTTTCTTCTTCGCCTGAGATTTGTGTAGGTCTCGCCGAGTGTACCCATGTATACAAACGGTCTGTGTCTGTCTTTGTGTTGCATTGTCTCACTCTTGAAGGCCGTGGATCACCTGGAGTCATTCATTGCCGACTGTGACCGTAGGACAGAACTAGCCAAGAAGCGTCTGGCTGAGACCCAAGAAGAGATCAGTGCCGAGGTGGCAGCCAAGGTGAGCTTTTAAATACAGAAGAAACGCCGTCTATCGTCTTCTCAATCTTGGCTGGAATTCTAAAAGTTTTGCTTTGTTTGACCCGCAGCATATGTAAACTGTGTTGTGTTGCAGGCAGAGAAGGTTCACGAGCTAAATGAGGAAATTGGGAAACTCCTGGCCAAGGCTGAGCAGCTCGGAGCCGAGGGCAATGTCGATGAGGCCCAGAAGGTCTTGCAGGAAGTGGAGAAGGTCCGCAGCAGGAAGAAGGATGCAGAGGTGAGGATCAAATATTCTGAAGGTTCTTCGATGTAATGGGTCGAGTTGGATAATTCTTCTTTAATCTTTTCCCCCCACTAGGAAGAGTATAGAAACTCCATGCCGGCTTCCAGCTTCCAGCAGCAGAAGCTCCGGGTGTGTGAGGTGTGCTCTGCCTACCTGGGTCTTCATGACAATGATCGTCGTTTGGCCGACCATTTTGGCGGGAAGCTTCACTTGGGCTTCATCCAGATCAGAGAGAAACTGGATCAGCTAAAGGTTTGTCTCAACCGAGCTCACCATGATGACAATCCCACACTAAACAGAGTACAACCGGCATTCAGTAGCCATGTTTATCTACAATATTCTGTTCCACAGTGTTGCGGCACAGTCGAATGTCTGATTCCCTTCGTTTTAGATTGTCGTTTTCAGGAGACTGTGTTTCAACAACGTCACAGGCCTTTTTATTTTTACAAACTCCCCTTCGTTATTTGGCTTTTTAACTCGTGCAGTGTTCCAAGCCAGTTGATACGATGCAAGTGTTACGTTCTCTATTCTTCTTTCTTTTTATTCCTTTTTATTAAACAAGTATTACGTTCTCTTCAACAGAAAACTGTGGTTGACAAGCAGGAGAAAAGGAACCAGGATCGCTTGAAGAGACGAGAAGAGAGAGAGAAAGAGGAAAAGATGAAGAAGAAGTGAGTGCAAACATTGAGAATCCTGGTGCTCTACTACTATTCTGAGTTTATTTAGCAAACTTGTCAGAAACCTTCATGTAGGCCTGCCTACCGATGCACATTTTACACGGCAACTATCCATGTTTTTCATTAAAATATCCTGAAGCACTCGATTGGTCACCCCCGATTATTCAAAAAGCTGGTGACTGTTGTAAGTTCAATTGTGAACATGCATTGCTTTAGTCTAAATCCAAGATGCACGAGTGATTTGTCTGCTGAATAGCGTCAGAAGAGAAGTTCGGCCAAGCAGGAATCACTGACGAACGCTTTATGCTTACAAAAACGTATGAGCATACATACAAAAGTATAACTCTTCAATGAAGGTTTGTCTCTAAACAGCTCTTTGTGACATTTGTGGAACTTCATTCGATGGATTGTTTTTATATTTATTGTAACATTTCTGCTTTTGACAACCGCTTATTTTATAGGACCAGGTCACGGAGCCGAGAGCAAAAAAGGTGAGAACGCTGCTCCATCCGTTTCGGTTTAAAAACAACCAGTTATCATGAAGAAATGGTTGTCGGAGAATAACTGCAGCTCTTGTGTCGTCCTTGTCAGATCCCGCTCTCGTGATCGCAGGAGGAGACGCTCACGCTCGGCATCCCGGGACAGGCGCCGCTCAAAGTCCCGCTCCAGGGATAGGAGGAGGAGGCATCGCAGCCGCTCCAACTCCAACTCCAACTCCCGCAGCCGAGGACACCGTCACAGCCACGAGCAGAGCTCCAAACACAAGTAAACACACAGCAGCTCTAACGCGGGTCACATCACAGAGTTCAACTAGCAGCTCTAACGCGGGTCACACCACAGAGTTCAACTAGCAGCTCTAACGCGGGTCACACCACAGAGTTCAACTAGCAGCTCTAACGCGGGTCACACCACAGAGTTCAACCAGCAGCTCTAACGTGGTCACACCACAGAGTTCAACCAGCAGCTCTAACGTGGTCACACCACAGAGTTCAACCAGCAGCTCTAACGTGGTCACACCACAGAGTTCAACCAGCAGCTCTAACGTGGTCACACCACAGAGTTCAACCAGCAGCTCTAACGTGGTCACACCACAGAGTTCAACCAGCAGCTCTAACGCGGGTCACACCGCAGAGTTCAACCAGCAGCTCTAACGCGGGTCACACCACAGAGTTCAACTAGCAGCTCTAACGCGGGTCACACCACAGAGTTCAACCAGCAGCTCTAACGCGGGTCACACCACAGAGTTCAACCAGCAGCTCTAACGCAGGTCACACCACAGAGTTCAACTAGCAGCTCTAACGCGGGTCACACCACAGAGTTCAACCAGCAGCTCTAACGTGGGTCACACCACGGAGTTCAACCAGCAGCTCTAACGCGGGTCACACCACAGAGTTCAACTAGCAGCTCTAACGCGGGTCACACCGCAGAGTTCAACTAGCAGCTCTAACGCGGGTCACACCACAGAGTTCAACTAGCAGCTCTAACGCGGGTCACACCGCAGAGTTCAACTAGCAGCTCTAACGCGGGTCACACCGCAGAGTTCAACTAGCAGCTCTAACGCGGGTCACACCACAGAGTTCAACCAGCAGCTCTAATGCGGGTCACACCACAGAGTTCAACTAGCAGCTCTAACGCGGGTCACACCACAGAGTTCAACTAGCAGCTCTAACGCGGGTCACACCACAGAGTTCAACCAGCAGCTCCAGCACGATTTTGGTTGTGCCTGCCTGTAAAACAAAAAACTTTAAGGGTAAACAAGAACAAAATAGTTCCTGTCTCATGCGGACTGGTTGAAGTTCAGACATTTAAGTCTTTAATTCTTTTGGTATTTAGAAGCATATCGTAATTCAAATATCCTGAACTAAAATAAGCCCCCCCCCCCCCCATCTTATAAATTAGCCCCCCTCCCCCTTACTTTTCTTCCTCTGCATTTTAATACTCGGGGGACTTTCCTGACGAGCTTGTGTGCTGCCATGTTCCAGGTCATCCAGGGACAGGGAGCGCTCCTCCAGAGATAGGTCACGGGAGCGAGAGCGAGACCACCGGCGGGACGGGATGAACGGCAGGTCGGACTCCCGCCGAGGGGACGACAGGGACACGGGGGACCTCTGAAGACCAAACACCATCAATCAGCACACGACTTCCTCACGTCTCTTTCACGCGTCTGTCCATTTCAGATAAGCTGGTGTTACTCACGGCCCTGGCCTTGGAACCCTTTTGTTCTCCTGCCTGCCTCCTTTCTTTGCTTTAGCAGTTAATCCAGCCGAGCCACTCCGCGCCCGTAAAACCCACATTTGTAACTTGGTGGCCGTTTGTATCCAACACATTCTGTCCTGCTATAAACTACGCTATGATGATTCCAACAGAAAAAATACTGATGGTCTGCTGGGCTGGTTTAAATATACCTGATCAACATTATTTTATTTTTTCCTGATGTCTTTTTTTCCTCCTGTAAATATGTTTTGGGCCTCCTGATTGTCATGGCCTTTAAAGCCCCATCCTAACATTTATTTTTTATTTTGCTGGTTAACTTCTATCAAGCAGCTTCGGTGTAGTTCTTGAATCTGTCCACTTTTACTTAACGGTATATTTCTAAAACCCAGATAAAGTTTAGGAGCCCGATGATAAAACAAATGTTTTAAAAATTGTGATCCTTAGTTTCAGCCCCAAGTCTCCCGCTGTTTTGTGTAAACTTATCAAGTTATTAGTGAAGGGAAGTGATTGATTGAGGGTTTGGCCAGTGGAAGAACTTTCTTATTTTGAACTGTCATGTTTCATAATGGTTCTATCTTGGTTTTGTTTATTTAAAATAGTGAAATAAACTTCAGAGTGAAACTTGATGCAGAAGTGATATTTTGGAAAGTGATTATCTAAAAGTGTACATACCTGTATTAGTCATGCATAAACTTCAAACCCAATTTGGAAACATTTATAGTTGCAATCAGGTTATAATGGATGCATTTCTGTAACCTAATGTGTGAAGTCATCTTTTATGTTCTGCTGGAAATCTTTAAAGGAGTCAATTAAAGAAAATACATTTTAATTTCTGCTGGCCTTTCTTCCCATGGTGTTTGGGACATTTAATTATTTTACAAAGAAACACGTTCAATTTAGTCTGGAATGATATTTCACGTGACAACATTACAAATGCTTAAATGTTAATCATTTAATTTCAACAGTTTGGGTGGAAATCAGAAATTAATTTAAACAAATACTTTTGCATTAAGGCGACGTAGCTCGGACTCGATGACCCTCGTAACACCGAGGGCTTCAAACGGAGCTGAAGGGTCAAGTCAAACAATCGTTCTCTGGCAGATAAAGTATCAGAAGAACGCGGTCCGTCCGAAAGTCTTCACAATGTGCTGCTCTCCAGCTTCAGATCCACCTTCATCTTCTGTTTCTCCATCACGGCCTCCAACTCCGTCGCTCTGTGGGCATCCTGTGGAAAGATGAGGCAAGTAGTTGCATTTTAGTTTATTAGAAAGAAGACTTACTCGAATTAGCGACTAGAGACTTATAACAGCGGCTAAGCAAAAAAAAGTGACAGTTCATGAGGTAAAATGTTCTCATCCTCAGTTCAAATCAATGCTGGACATTTGTCTTCAGTGGCCAACTTTTTCAAAAACAAAAAGTTTACATGATTACACAAATTGATGGGCCTGGCACTAATCCTAAATTAGTAGATCCAGTCAGAGAGGTGGATCCAGGAATGTGTTCTTGACCTGAAGTTTTATAAAACCACAGCTTTTCTTCACTGACAGAAAACAGTGTTAAAGTATCACAGTCTTTGTAACTGACCCGAAAACAACGTGCTACATTGTCCTTCGGGTGGACTGCTAGTCCCGTGAGGGGTCGCCACACTACGTCCATGTATCTCCTGGGCCGACCTCTAACCCTGTTCCCTGGCAGTTCCATCCTCAGCATCCTTCTACCAATATAGTCCCTGTCTCTCCTCTGGACACGTCCAAACCATCAGAGTCTGGTGTCTGACCTTATCTCCAAAACATCTGACCTTCACTGTCCCTCTTATTGTCTCATTCCTAATCCTATCCAACCTGGTCACTCCCAAGGAGAACCTCAGCATCTTCATCTCTGCCACTTTTAGCTCCGCCTCCTGTGTTTTGTGAATTACTGTTTAATGACAAACAAAGAATTGACATTGTCATGCCACTCCCCCCCAAGGCTTGAGTGAGGTGTTGTAGTGTTGTTAGAAGTAGAAGTATTTACACAACCCAGCGTCTGTCTGCTTTTTGATTTACCTCCAGCATTGCTTTCTGCACAGCGACCTGGCTGTACACTCTGGAACCCTCATCTGTAATCACGGACTGCAGCTCGTCCTTGTCGAGGGAGAACAGCTGGGCGCCAGTCAGCACTCCCAAACACATCGCCGTCCTGAGGGGTGACGTAAACCTGATGACCTCAATGTCAAAAAGCTGGACAATTAAACATCTTGTGGATCTCCTGCACTGGATCCTTCGCATCGTGATGGTTTGCCTCCAACAATAAGTGGAACTTTGATATAAGGAATAATTTTCTAACGTCTGACTTTTCATCAAGTCACGGTCAATCGCAGGAAATCACTGGCTGAGTAATCAAGCACTCCCTGTGGGTAAACAGTGTGGCAGCCGGCACTCACGAATCACTGAAGCCCTTCTCTCGGAGCCACTGGGCCACCTCCTCCGGAGGCGAGTTGTAGTCCAGAGGAACGGAGGTTTCTGAGGAGCGATGGATGACCAGAGGTTTGCTGAGATTGGGCTTTCCGTTGGTCAGCCTCTGGAGGAGCTCATCATTTACCATCATGGCTGAAAAGAGAACGACAGAAAGCATTGTGATGTTTAATCCTTCATGACAAATGATTAAAGATAATAATAATAATACATCGATATGTCACAAGCGTTTTTTTACAAGATTTTATATTTATTACATTGAATAAACAAATAGTTCAAAATAAAAAAAATACAACATTAATATTGAAATAATTTGTTTTCTTTACAGCTGCTGCAAGAATAGAACCTATAACAACTTAAAAACCTGCGTTCATAGTAACAAAACAATTTATCTTCAAATGAGGTGGGGGAAGAAAAAAAATAATCAACTTATTTGAAAGTTTTAATTTTAAAACAAAAGCTACTTAAAAATTGCCAAATTTATGTCACCAATTATGAATTACATGCTTTTTTTTTTTTTATTCAGCGTGAAGCTAATTCTCCCAACTCAGTGCTGGTTGTTGGTTGGACATAATTGCATTAAAAGGATAATTTATACATGAAGGCTGGAACCTTTATTCTCCGTGTTGTCCACAGCTGGCATGTGCTGGTTGTACGCTGGTAAACTGCGTGGGCGGGTCTGTGGGGAATGTGCAGGGTACTGGGGTGGCGCAGGGGGGTTCGGTGGTCCTACGGACAGACTCTTGGCGAGGGGAGGAGGAGCTGGGATCTGCAGGAATGTGAAGCAGAGAGAAAACAGTAAAACAATAGTAAGTGAGAACAGGCCTTTGTTCTTGTGTACTTTTTGTATGTGCATTGGCCCCTTACGTTCGGGGGCCTGCTGTTGACAGGGGTCTCTATGTGCGCCATGGGTTCCAGGATATTGAAAGGAACAAACCCAACCTGGTTGAAGCGATTACGACACTTCCACCAGCGCTTGGATGACTCAATCACCTGCCACAGGGGGTAGATGCCATTGTTCACACGAGAACACGATGAGCACTTCGCACTGTGCTGCTTTTCTTTTTTTTTTTGTCTTCTTTACCTCGAGCTTTTCCCCTTGCTGCACTGAAAGCTCGCTGCTGTTCCTGGCTATGAAGTCGTAGCTGCAGCTGTAGAGTCTCTCCGGCTCCGATGAGTGCGCGTCTCTGCAAGGGATAGGAGGCAACCGTGCTCATGAGGTCGGGGGGGGGGCGGTTAAACTGTTGCAGCTCAGCGCTTTGCTCGGTATGCATGACCTACGTTTCATCACTGGTGCGGGTGCTTGGTCTGACCGGCGGCTGGTGCTGCTGCTGGGGAAAACAAGATGGACATGCATGACTGGACAGAGACACATGAGCATAAAGAGAGAGAGAGAGTCGTCATATGGAGGGGAAGGGTGCGTTTCTGCATGACGCTTTCTGGAGGAATATTAGGAAACAAGCAGCGATGAGTCAGATTGCACGCCCTACTCTGCGTTCAAGTTGCAAATGTATCAGCAAAAGCACTTTGTGGTGCGATAATGTGCGGTAGCCATCTTAAAAAGATCAAACAGGCTCAGTGTAATCCAGGAGAACCTGTTGGAACTTGCAAAACAGCACAAAACCACAGCCTTATAAAAAGATAAACGAGTACCTGCCTTTCATATCCAACTCTGGATTTGTGTGTGTAAGTGTAGTGTAAAACTTTATAGACAATGCAAACACTCAGAAAATACTTTTTAAAATGTAAAACTTGCAGCACCAAGCATGGCAGATAAGAAAATGCTCGATCCTTTCCATTGAATAACTTCTACTTGATATTTATGTATTTTTGTGTGTCTGTTATTGTGTTCAATCACCTTGTTGTACTTGTACACAGAATTACCTCCACCAAGGATGTTATGTTTTATGTCTGTTAGCAGGATTACTGAAAACTGCTGGATGGATCTTGATTAAAAACAATCTGAAGATGGGTCTTGGTCTAACTTAGATCCCATTAAATCTTGAGAACAATCTGGATACAAAAAAGTCTGGATTTTCCCATTTTCTTATAATGGAGGCTTTTAAAAAAAATTTAATCGTATCTTGTAAAATATGGATTAAATTCACACGCCAAAAATCGCAATCATAAAGCTGTTCTGGAGCTGATCCAGGATGAGGTCATTAAAAGTATTCAATTCTAACACTGAAAACGCCATTATAGTTTCTCCTGGACCACAGTGGAGCTGCTGACGGAGTCATGCAACGCACGCAGTTATTCCGTACCTCTTGCTTTTCTCTGAGGTCTTCATGTTTGTGTTGTGACTCAACCGGATCCTCCCAAACCTGCCCGTCCGCCCTGGAGGCTTCCGGCTTCCAGCCATCCAAGAACGCAGGGGTGTACGGCGCTACGGACCCTCTGAGCTGAGAGCTGGGGGCACAACGAGACATTACCCTTCAGGATCCAGAGCTCGCCATCAGCGATATTTAAGGGAATAGAAGTTCCCATTTAAAACGCATGATACTCAGCACGTCCATTAATATGGAAAGAAAAGTTTCACGCCGTGTTTTATGTTTTCGTCATCGGAGCACTGACAAACTAGTCAATATTTAAGCATATGACATTTGGATATGGAATTCTTTGGCAAAAAATTCGCCCGATAAGAAGACAAAACACTTTAATTACAACTTTTCCAAGATGTAAATATAATAAAATACCTCAAGCAGAAATAGAGTTAAATGGGTCATTATTCTTGTGTTGCTTGAAGGAAAAACACCAACACACAGTGTGATCCCGGAAGCGTTACGGACCGTGGAAGCGTCCAGTTGGGGCCCAGAGATGTCCACAGCTGCCTCTCCTCTTCATTCAGGTTGTTTTGTAGCAGCGTGATGGCGGAGCTGGTCATAGCAGGGCTGGACACTGTGGCTCCGAAAGCTGGTCCTCCTGTTGTTTTAACCATCTACACACACACACACACACACACACAAAGAAGGTAAAATACACATTCACAGAGAGGTGAGATTATTTGTATTCATTCAGGGAAGCAAGTATGCGCAAATCAAACACACCCGCCCCACCCTTTGATTCTCTAAATCCTGATTCAGAAGAGGCCAAGCGTCAAACAGCTAACAAAGTCACACCTCAGCAGAGTCGCATTTGATTTGAAGCCAGGCAGAAGTACGTTATACTTTATTTATGTCCGTTTCTAGAGGCGCGGCTCGGTTGCATTTGTGCTGCGGCTTTAAAAAAAGCTCCTTCAGCCAGGACATGTGGTGATAAGCGTTGTTTTTACAAATCTTTGTCTTTCATGAAAGTCACAGAGGGACCAATTTTGAAAGGTGGAGAGCACGCCAGCTCTTACTCAAAGCAGCAAACTATCTATATATATACATGTAGAGAGAGAGAGAGAAATCATGTTTCTCGCTCAACCCGAACACTGCCAAACAAACCAGATTAAACAAATGCTTTTATCAAGATTAGCAAACAGGACAAATCGCAGGTCACTGCCTTGCGTAAATAGTTCAGCAACATTACTCACCGTCAAACAACGTCCCATTAGTTTCACGTGACTCATGCTCAGCTCGCTGAAGTTCACCCATCATGTCCAAGCAGACATCTATTATAAACTCATTACCATTACAAGCCTCCAACCTTGTCTTATCGTGTGTTCATCATGGCCCCAAAAACTAAACGATATTCGGCTGTATTATAAGATGCCCATCGTGTCCGAATCGGAGGCTGGAGTCAGATCGTCTTCTCTGCTAACGGGGAAGAAGTCTGTTCATTAGTGGAGCCTCAAAGCTTCCTTTCTTGCCGTCTTTCGGAGACACTGGCCCCAAACAGACTGAGAGGAGAGGAGATAAAGCCGTCTCACGTTTCCTGACAGCCCTAATCTGCACTGGATCCTTTTAACACACTCATTTTTTAGGGGTTTCCCCCCCCACGTAAACTCCCTAGCCCTCCTGACTTCCATCAAGGGTGAAAGTGCAGGAAAATGTTGTTTTTCAGGTGCAAACATTGACGGGTCGCTCACCATATCCAAAGGTCTGAACACATGGTGAACGAGCTCCTCCGACGAAGGATTGGAAATGGTTGATTTCAGGCGTGCCTGTGATGACATAAAGAAGAGAGTTAACTATCTAGTGCAGAAAGATAATTAAAAAATATATAAAAAAATGAAATGTAGCCCAAGAGGGTACACACCAACAGACTGAAGCTGTATTTAAATTTCTGGAAGATGTCGTAGAACTCCTCTTCTGGCGGAGGGCGAGCCTTTAAAGTGAGTAAATCCTCTGTCGTTAAGAAAATACAAGAGAACACGTCACCCACGGCGGCGTCCGGTGTCTGGTCACATATCTGTGTTGCTTCAACTTGGCGAGGGAGGCCGTCGTTGCGTTTTTTTTTTACCTTCAGTGCTTTCCTTTTTGCTCCTCTTCTTCTTCTTCTTCCTCTGATTCAGCACCATTTGAGCCTCTGCCGTCTGCTGCAGCTTGGCCATGAAGGTCTCAATGTCGTCAAAGCAGCGATTCAGGATGCCCTGAGGGAACGCAGAACCCGCTTTGTTAGTACAACTGCCCCCCCCCAATGCGTTACAAGCCATATGCGACTGGACGGGTCCGAAGGGTCGGCAGGAAGGCGTACCACTTCTCTCTCCGCTCGCAGGAAAGCAACGTCGGGCTCGCCGGCCGCTGTGGCAGAAGAGAGGAGAGAATTCAGTTCTTCCATTTTCATTTCCCCCGGTCTTTGCT
The DNA here is from genome assembly GCF_040956055.1 of Brachionichthys hirsutus. NCBI lineage: Eukaryota > Metazoa > Chordata > Actinopteri > Lophiiformes > Brachionichthyidae > Brachionichthys > Brachionichthys hirsutus. The sequence goes on along the minus strand of NC_090917.1, from coordinate 5,696,415 downwards.
GCGTTGCCTGGCCCCCCTTTGCCTGTGAAACCCCCCCCCCCCCCTTAAGCTCATGCACACACACAAGGCGAGCACTGTGCTCCTGAATACCTCTCACTTCTTCCTTACCTCCCTTCTGAATGGGTCAAATCATTTTACAGAATTGCAGTCTTTGTTTTTTTTTTTTTTTTACTAACCTCTGAGTCCCGGGTAAGGTGGAGGGCTGGCTAGTGGCACGTGTGGAGCAAGATGGGTGGGGGGGTGTGGAATTTCATTGGGGTCAAGCATCTCGCCCCCAGTGTGAGGTAGCCTTAAAGAGGAGGGGAGGAATTTAACCCGGTTAGAATCGAGAATCCTTTGTCTGCGGGAAATATTCAAAAGCTCTCCTTGTTGGCGATTCCTAAATCAAAGGGGAAACCCTTCCGCGAGCGGAAGCAGGTTCATCAGTGCATCTGATCTAATGCCTGTTTTTTTCATTCTGGAGCATCTTTGATCGGCCCTCCACCAATAGACAAAATGCGATGCCTCTGAAAGGCCGCCCAGCAGCCCTCATTCCTCCATGAACGTACAGTAAACAGTCTGACTGTGCTTTTTCATGGGCGCGCAACACTTCAATAGAAATCCCCCTCTTCAACAAGGCAGGGAATGACACGAGAGTTTTACAAAACCAATTCGGACTTGGATTCGGTGAAAGCTTTCCTGATTTCCTCAGTCTTACAGACACATTTAGAGAAAATGCCAACAGCGCACGGTGCCGACTCAAACCTGCACCTCACTGAATCATCATGGACAGTCGGCGTCGCTCTTGTCTTACCGCTTGTGTCTGTCCTTCGCGCGTCTTTCAAAGAGAAGTTATTCTTTTTAAGAAGGAGATCAGTTCAGGGCCCCCGGCCTTGTTTAGTGCCGGCTCTGTTGCTCTGCCGCCTCTGCTCGCCCTCTGCTTTGTGTCACAATGGCCTTGTCTCTGTCACACCTTCTTAAGTTATGAGGAAACCAGTCAAACAAGTCTCTCTCTCTCTCTCTCTCTCTCTCTCTCTCTCTCGCTCTCTCTCTAATGATTTGGGCCTGAGATTTTGTGGATTACTGTACTGTATACAAATTTATATTATCTAACTGATGATCGCCAACCTCCTCTATTAAAATTTGAGTGCAAGTACATGCAAACAATAGCGGAACAACACTTTTAAGACATTTAATTTTTTTTGTTGTGGCACGTTCACTGTACCTGAGGGTGTCCGGTAGATTCTTACTCCTGCTTTTGGAGGAGTCTGAAACGGCCCTTGCGATGTCGTCACAGATTTGCTCAGCCTGTGAGAATAAGACAATTTAAAAAGTGACCTACTGAGTTAGGCAGGCCAGACCTGCACGCTCATTCATGTGATATTACCCACTTTGACAGTCTCGCAGTTAAAGAACTGGATGTCCGGCTTCATCTGATCTGCACTTTGGCAGACCAGCAGCAGGAGGGATGGGAAGTGCTTTTCCGTGTTAATGGCATCACAACGGAAGATGGATGTGAAGGAGTACTTCTCCAGCTCGTCCTACATGAGTCAATGAAATGTTGACATGTGTGAATGGCCTAAATTCTGCCATCATCCATTTACAACCTACGAAACACCTGATCTCACCTGACTCTGAATGTCTCGAAGGCGAATGGCGTCCGCTCCAACATCCAGGTACATCTGTTGGCTCCAGAGCTTTTTGTTCTGAGCCAAGAAGGAGAGACGTGCCTGGGCCTCCTCCACACTCCGCACGTCCCCATCTTGTAGCGAGAACGTCAGCAGATGCTGAAACCGGGGAGAAGGTAGAAGCAAAAGGGTGAGGATGAGCAGAAAAATCGATGAATCAAAGTAAAGCTTTGAAAGTGCTGGCTAATGCCTAGTGGATAAGACTTACATTAACAAGATATCTTGATAAGTTGTTCATCCTTTGTCCAATGGGCAACCTTCTTTAAAAAAATCAGTTGAGATAAAGGCGTTATGAAGTAGCTTTAAAAGGTATTTTATCACGATAAAAAACAATTCACTGCAAATAGATGAGCATTAAAAGAAAGAGAACTAAAGTTAAAAAGATGCTTTATGTTATTGCAAAGAGGTCATGGAAGGTCATTCGTTGCTTGAGCTGTGCATCAGCCGTGCAGGAAAAGAGGAAGTTATTTTTTTTTAGCTTGAATAAGTCATGCTGAAAAAATGTAGCTGTGCAGTCGGCGTCTTTAAGTATCTGCTCCACGTTTATTGGACGATGTGCGTATACTGGTTTCATGTTTGATCTTTTGCTGCCGTTTGATCATGAGTTAACGTGAGCAAAATAAATGGTATCGCTAACTCAGCTAGTACAGGAGGCTTCAGTCCATCCTTTGTGATTGACGATGAAACCATCGGGTGGACTGGTGAGCGATGGCGACTCCATAGGACACCTGCGCACCATCCCCTTTGATCAATACATCACACCTTTATTTTATCCTCTGAGTGAAACACACAGCTGTGGGCAGCTGTGCCCTATCGTGTCTGCAACTACGGTTTGCATGTATTTTATTTCAATATCTGCGCGCTGTGTGTGTTAATGTGGGACCTCTCTGAATTGGTTGACTTTTAAATGATTTCATGAGTTTGTAGATATCTTTTGTACCCCTGTACCCCCCTTTCAACATGGCGGTGTTACATTTCATCCAAGATGATGTTTAAGTGGGTATAGATTAAAGGTCAAGGTGACTGACTAAAACAAATCGGGGAGGGCTATGGAGCGACAGAAGGTTTAGTCAAAAGTACATTTGCTCCACTCGCAGATGCAGACAGTTCCTCTGGTGTTCTAAGCAATACCTGTGAAAACAACACCAACACATCAAACGTTTTCTTCTCCTGCCTTGCGTTACGTCAGCACCCGTCCCTTTGCCTCAGTCACCTGGGATCAGTTTGTGTGTGAGCAAGCTGCCCAACCAGTCTGACAAGAGCACACTTCAGTCCTCTGCCACCTCATTCACTGGGATCGCTGGTATCAAGGGAGGGCACTTTCCAGTATCCTTACACTTGCTTAAGACTGGTTTCAATGAAGTTGTTTTGGTTTAACTGGTTTTTGACCAAACTGCTGTCGACTCCTAAGTGATGCAGCACGTGATTATAAGGTTATTAATAACTATGACAAAGAGTAACGTCTCATAACCCCAGAGTTTATATTCCAATGCTATTTAAACGTAATAAAAAAAGCCATGTTTGGGTTGTTATTGAGCAAGATGCACTAAACACACACTCCAGCATCAGACAGAAACGATTACACAAGTAGTCGGTAGTTTCTAATAAATCAGCAGACTTTCTCACGTCTTTGAGTGCAGCGTCTCCTTCATGGCTACTTTTCACATCCATCAGCTTTAAATAAATGAGGTTATCTAAATGTTACAACTTCTGACTTCAATAGAGGCTGACTGGAAATAAATGTTTCGTTAACTTACCAGCGGCGAGAGACTTTATTCCATATGTTAACAACGACAGTAAATCCTGTCCTGTGTCTCAAGTCCCCACAAGTTTCTCACTCTTTACTCTGCTTGCTTTGGCATTGCAAGACTTTACATAGCAGAGGCGTGTCAACCTTGAGCTGCCCCGCCCATTGTACCACTCCACCTGAGGGATAAACACACTGTCTCACCTGAAATATCTGAGCCATGGCTACAACTGAACCTGAAATAAAAGCATATCTAGGCTAGATATATACGCCTATAAAAATGTGAGGCAAGTTCATTTGTACGCAACATTTCAACAAGAAAGTTTTTATAGAAAATATAAAATGCATTAAGACAACATATGAAAAGAATCTAAATCAATGTGACATGCATTTAGAAGATTAATAAAAAAAAAAAATAGGCTGTTAAGGAAATACATACAATAATCAAAGTTACAGTACAGTGAACCGAGTAAATAATTGACTAAATAATAAAGGCAGTTATAAACATAAAGGTATTCAGCCTCAGTTTAAAATATCAAGTGGGGCGATCCAAGAACTGGACCGATCTGATCTGATCCACCTTCCTGGACTCAGTGAGGACTCTAGAAGCAGCATTCTGCAGCGTTCAGATATTTATTTTTTACAGAGAATTGTAAGCACACCATTAAACTGTAGATAAATGCATGGGCAGGCTTTTCCAAAATCCTCCTGGGGCATGAGTTGTTTCAATTTCAGGCATCCAGAAAACATGATGAACAAACATTCATCGTTTACTCACTAGAATATTACCATTGCTTTTCCCGTCATGATGCCCCCAGGAAAGCAGCTCCCCGTTAAGAGAGACCTTGCGTATTTACGCACGGGGGGGGGGGGGGGGGTCAGCGTCACTTACATTTCCTGACACGCAGATTAGACGTTTTGGCCACTTCTGACTATAAAATTCATGCCAAGTAAAAAACAAACAAACAAACAAACAAACAAATAAAAATAACAACATGTAAAGCTGGCCTCATTGAGTTTTAATATCGAAGCGTGGGGGGGGGCACATGTCACAACAGCTGTAAGGGGAAGGTGGCGTGACGCCATTCCGTCCACCCACGGCGCAGTTGACGTGAGGATCCAGCTGCTCGTTTGACGGAGAGGACACCTGGGGACAAGTGACGAGGATATCACCTATTTGAAACCACAAGGTATTTAAAAGCGCTCAATTATACATGCAATTGATTTCCAATTGCACAGATTGTGACGTTTTTAACGAGGTGGTGATAGACTCGTTTTTTATGTGTCATTTATGTGCTTCTAAAAAAAAGCATACGTGGCAGAGAGTTGGTTTCAGAGAGACTTTCTGATGCGGTCCGGGGAACCCGCTGATGTTTTAGGGGGACTGCGGGAAGCTGCGGTAAATAAAGTTGTGCTCATAACTTTAATGCTAAAACAGTGACATTTTGCCAGAATCTGAAATGCCACGTGTTAATGTTGATAAATGCGTCAACGACGTCTTTAAACATTAAATAATGTCCTGTCCATCACAGACAAGCTCTGTTAGGAAATACACGTCTGTGAGATGTGGTCTGGGGGTCCCAAAGAGCCACAAAACATTCTCTTATCTGTTTTGTGGCTTTATTCGGCTAGTTCGCATGTGTGTGGTAAAATAATGTCTCCAGTTTCCGAGCAGCCCTTGAAAGCAGCATTGTAGTAAGAGGGGCGGAGTCAATTGTATTGCATCACGCGGAAGGAAACCCAACCAAGCGCGCGCGAGGCTGAATAGTGGTGTTGTCAAGTGCCGCCCGGTTTACTTGTGTTAAACATGTGTACACGAATGTATACTAATGTACACTAATGTATACAAATGCAAGGTAGATGTCGGGATGCGCGTATTTACGAAGTTGCAATATATTTAGAAGACAAAAAGAGTAATTTGCTTTTCCTTCCTTCGGGCTTCCTAGCAGCGAGTACACGCGTTCACTTCTGAATAGTCGGGAAACGTAGTTCTACCGCCGACGCTGTGTTTTATCTGCTGTTCGCTCCAGCGGCTTCTTCTACTGCTTCCTTGACAACATAAACTTGTGACCAGGTCAGTTTGCTTTATTGGAGGCACGCCAATATGTTTATTAGACCCAACTACTAATCTGGGGTTAGAAATGGAATTGCCTAACATGCTAGTGTGTTTTTAATTATCCGTTTCAGGTGATGTCTGTAATTATTAAGTATTCCTTGTGCAAGGCCTTCTCATTCATCAAAGATATTTCAGTTCAGCATCGTAAAAGGAAAAAAAGAAAGTTGAATGTAATATATATTTAAAATGTAAATAAATATCTAACAGTAATGTTATTTATGTTTTGTCCTTTTCTCTCAGATGGAGAAGCAGCCGCTGCCAGGAGACGATGGCAATACGGTCGAGTCGGAATTTGGCGGCTCCGCCGCTGAGGACGGGCAGCAGGAATCCTGTGAACCTGCTGCCCGTGACGGGTGGAACAGTAAGATGGAGTACTTTTTGGCTCAGGTTGGATTCAGTGTCGGGCTCGGTAACGTCTGGCGGTTTCCGTATTTGTGCCAGCAAAATGGAGGAGGTGAGTGCTTCACTAAGAAAGCCGGACAGCGTGTCCTCCTTTTTCAGGCGAGCGATCCGACTCTCGCGCTCGTTCTCTTCTCTCCAGGAGCCTTCCTCTTCCTCTACGTGCTGCTGATGCTCGTCGTAGGCATCCCCCTCTTCTTCCTGGAGCTGGCAGCCGGTCAGGCCATCCGACAGGGCAGCATCGGCGTGTGGAAGTTCATCTCCCCCAAACTCGTCGGGATTGGCTACTCCAGCTGTGTGGCGAGTATAACGAATAGTAATGGGATTGCAGCAGCGCGCTCACTCTTCTTTTTGCGTCGGCACTCCTCCCAATATGGAAACTGTTATTTGCAGCTAGTCCAAATATGATGGCTGCTTCTTCCTGACCTGGTTATTTCGATCTGAAACGTCCTCAGGTGTGTTCCTTCGTGGCCGTCTATTACAATGTGATCCTTGCGTGGAGTCTTTTCTATCTTGGGAACTCCTTCCAGCAGCCTTTGCCTTGGGAAAATTGTCCGATGCGAGATAATGTAACAGGTAAACGCAGAGCAATGGGTGCCACAACCTCACGTATTACATTTTTGACGTGTGACGCTACTAATTCCTCTTTCTCTGCCTCCTTTTTAAACCAGTAAAAGAATGTGAAAAGAGTTCCCCCACGTCGTATTTCTGGTACCGAAACGCTTTGGACATCACAGACTCCATCAGTGAAACGGGCTCCTTCAACCCTTACATCGTCTGCTGCCTGCTGGCGGCCTGGACCATTGTTTGCTTGGGAATGTTCAAGGGCATCAAGACCTCTGTCAAGGTAACCGCGATCTCCTGAGTTGAGTTTAACCTCAAGGTGGCGTAATGCTTAAATGTAGCATAGCCTAGCTAATGGACTGAAGCCTATTCCTGGCAGTGAGGAGAGAAGTTAAACCTTTAAAATGTCGCCTAACATCTGTGTTATGATGAAGATGTAGGTAAATGATATTACATATTTGTATGAGCAGTGATTTATTACATTACTGTTTATGATAGTAATTTAATACTGGTTTGATTTTTATTTGTGTTGTTAAATGTCTGATTTATGTACGAAGGACTTTCAACGGAAACAAGACCGCAAGGGCTTTTTTGAAATGCTCCTCTTAGACAGGATGTTTGACCTTATTTGTACTGTAATACATTCTACTGTGTGACTGTACTTGTACTTTAACATTCTATCTAATAAATATATTCATCATCATCATCATCCCTGTGCCCTGGGGCTTGGATATTCTTGGTAATCTGTTAGGCTTTGATTCCAGATTTTGCTGTGATGGAGTCTCTGGAGTTTAAGGTTTAGGTATTGAACCCCCCCCCCCAATAAAAATGCCAATTTATACTTGTTTTACACATCAGCCAGTTAGTATCAGGTAGGAATGGGAGGTTAAATATTTTTTTAAACAATTATTTCCGCCTCTCAATTAAAATTGAAATTGAAATCTATTCTGGAGCAACCCTAAAATCATGTTCTACCCCCCCCCCCCTCTTAAATGTAATCATCTGTTCCTGGTAACATTCCCAACATTTTCAGAAAATATCACAATCTGTCATTTTTGAGTTACCTTGCTAACAGACAGACAATCCAACGCCGGCGATTACATAAACAACTGGTAAAACGGGAATGTTGCATCTAACCGCTCTTTCTGCAAACAATGGCCGCCACTGGTAGCTTGTCGATGCTAATCATGTTTACTCGCTCCTAGGTGATGTACTTCTCCTCCGTCTTCCCCTACGTGGTGCTGATCTGCTTCCTCGTCCGAGGGCTCATGCTGGACGGGGCTTTTGAGGGCATCGCCCACATGTTCTACCCAAAGGTATCGGCAGAGACGTCCGGCTGAACGTCAAGGAATGCCGAAGTGAACATTTCCCCGACGCATTGTCTCCCTTCTGCTGATGTTTAGGCAGAAATCTGGGGGGACATTCAGGTGTGGAGGCAGGCGGTGACGCAGGTTTTCTTCGCGTTGGGCCTTGGCTTCGGCTCCATCATCGCCTACTCCTCTTACAATCCCAAGAACAACAACTGCCACCGTGACGCGTACACCGTCTCCGCTATAAACTTCCTGACTTCCGTGCTCGCGACTCTCGTGGTGTTTTCGGTGCTCGGCTTCCGGGCCAAACGGAAGACCCTCGAGTGTGTCGGCATGTACGTTTATCAGCAGGAACGTCCGATTGATTGATTGTTTTCATTTACTGTTTAAACATGTGACATTTCTTTGTTTCTTTCTTTTCGCTAGTAATTTGAAGATGCTGTCGGATCAGCTGAGCAGCGGCGGCGTGGACAAAACCCTGATTCCGAGCTTTAACTTCTCCGACCCCGGTGCTGTGTCTGTGGAGAACTACGGCGCCTGGTTCGACCAGCATGGAAGTAGTTTCCCGGGTAATTTAACTCGGTGTGACCTGGAAGAAGAGATGAGCAAGGTAACTAGCGTGTGTTTGCTGAGGTGGACCTTGTTGTGCTGCGCATAAAATAAAAGAATCGTCTGTCCTCAGGGTGCAGATGGGACAGGACTGGCCTTCATAGCGTTCACAGAGGCCATGTCACTCCTGCCCGGCAGCCCCTTCTGGTCGGCGCTGTTCTTCCTCATGCTGCTCAACTTGGGACTCAGCACCATGTTTGGGACGATGGAGGGCATCCTGGCTCCGCTCACCGACCGCTTCAGCAGCCTGGCCAACAACAAGACCAAATTCACAAGTGAGCCGCTGACCACGAACGTATCGTATTACTGCCACAAGTTGTTTCATCCCAATGTCTGTCCTGCTTTTTGCGTTTTTCCAGTATTCAGCTGCTTCGTTGGCTTTTTAATCGGCCTGCTCTTCACCCAGAACTGTGGGAACTACTTTGTGACCATGTTTGACGACTACTCCGCCACTCTGCCCCTCATCATCGTGGTGGTGTTCGAGACGATCAGTGTGTCGTGGTTGTATGGAGCCGACAGGTGAGGTCTCCCCCCGCAAATGTTAGCTCCGCTCTTCGTTTTATTAGTTTCGGGGTAAAGAAAATGAGTGTTTTCTACTGCGCCTTTGAAGATTCCTCGATGACATAGAAGAGATGCTGGGCTGGCGTCCCAGCGTGGTCTACAAGTACCTGTGGAAGTACGTCTCCTTACTTGCTATGCTGGGGATGCTGACGGCCACAGTGATCCTGATGTTCATCAAATATCCCACTTATGTGGCGTGGAACAAAGAAAAGGTAGCCTCTCCGCCTGGAAAATAAAGCACAACTAGTTTAGGGGTTTGATTTGGAGTAAAGCAAACTGCTTCTTCTATCATGAAGGAACTAATTATTGGTGAGCCTTCTTTTAATGATTCCTTTTTTCCCCAGGCTACCGAGGAGCACCTGGAATACCCTGGCTGGGCTCTGGCCGTTCTGGCTCTTCTGATCGTATTTGCCTTGATGCCCATCCCGGTGGCCTTGATCCACAGCCTTTTGCGGGACAGAATAAAGCAAAGGGCCAGAGAGGCAGAGATCGGTGAGTACAGCATTGTCGGCACCGAGGACAAGATTGAAACCAGCATGACTGATATGTCCGAGCTGGACCAGAGAAACGGGACGGCCGACTCCTTTTCATGAACTGTGGACACGGTTACACTTTGGATATGGACTGTTACGGCACAAAAACGCGTCGCCACATCATTGTCACGGCACACGTAGATCAAATTCTACTCGTCTGCTCTACTCGATATATTGTTAGATGTGTTCTTATTTTAGGTGTGAGCATTTTAACGTTCCGGTTGTCCCTTGTTTATCGGGGGCATTGCTTTCCATTCTCACGATGAACTTATTCATTCATGAACAGTGTGTCGTAATATGTTTTTTAATGTAGTTGTATGTTTTTATTTTTGTTAGGCTAGAAAATGATAATTTTATCAATAAAATAATGGAAGTTTAAACATTTATGCATATCACAAAGTCCAAAAAACAAAGACCGTGACCTGGATGACTGAGAACCGACACAGACAGGAATGTTCGGTGAGAAACAGCGATATAGCGAGGGACGACTGTATTCCTTTAGCTAGAGCCCGCACTTGGGAGTGTACTTGGTAATATATTTAAACTGAAGTGACGGTCCTCATAACCAATGGAGAGCGTCTGTGATCAGTTTGCATTATAACCCTGAAGCCCCAGGGTTAACCTCGCTGCCACGCGTGGAGCTCGAAAGCACCGAGGCTGCGTTACCGACCACTGAGGGGGGCCGGTGTACCCTATAATGTGCAGGACCGCTGATACAGCAGTGGTGCTGCAGCTTTTATTGTCCTAATCGGTTCATTTTTAATGTTACGGCATCAAGTCGGACTCTAAACATGTTTATTCTGTTTGTCTGATGTCGGACAGAAAGCGACAACCAGCGGCTTCACAAAGTTCTGTTTGACCTGCTGCCACGTTTATTTATGCCAAATGTTAATTTAAGAGCATTTGTATTGTCTATAAGTAGATGACACAAAATAAATGTTTATGATGTAATGAGATGTGAGATTTCTGAACATTTATTTAAATTAAAATCTGTAATTTTTTGTAAATGTATGCTTTTTAAATCTTGACTTCTGGAGGAACTATGTTTAGTGTTTAAACGGTACATAAAAAGTACTCTGGTTCATTCATCTTCAGTCGCTTATCCCAGCTGGCCACGGGCTACTCCCAGAGTACACCCTGGATGAGGCGCCAGTTCATCACATGGGCTTCTTTATATTTTACATTGTTGTACATTTGAATGTTTGTTTTTTCTGTTCACTTATTGCTTGCTCATGATGCCTTCTTAGTTCTCTGTGCCTCTTTTGTATTAAAGGTGTATTTTTAAATATTTACAGTGAGTTGCTTTGAAAATGAATCTGCATCAAAATGTTTTTGTTTTTTAACTAAAGGGCTTCAAATTTAATGAGGTTGATTGAATTACATTTAATAGCATTCCAACGTAGTGTATCATTATAAGCCAAAACAAATTTTCACTTCAAAGTAGTATCTGTACTCTTTGTAGTATATGAATGTTTGAGAAATTGTAATACTGTAATTAAGCATTTGAGCTATTTATGTGCATTATTTTCAAAATGTGTTTCCAGGTTGCAGATTATCAAAGAAGATTTTATATATATATATATAAAATTAATTTCAGGATGTTCATTTTTCTTTTTCATTGAGTATTCTGTGTCTGAATGTAAATAATTTCTACTTTGCAAGTGTAAATTGTGCAAGTGAAACTTCATTAAACCCTTTTGCTGGCAAATACTAGTGAATCCTTATCCTTCAGGAAAGTTTTCTGGTAAAGCGTCTTTACTGCAGTGCGTTTTATTGTCTCCCGTTACAGAGAATACCGAGAGTCATTTCAAGGTCATTACTGATTGTACTAACTGAGACGGCTTCGACAATATCAACAATCATCTGGGTTGGAAATGTTTCAGTTTTCTATTTCTTCCATTAAATTACTTGCTGGTTCTAAATCTAAATATGTGCTGCTGTAAGGCTGCCTGCAAGGACAGCATGTAGTAGATTATATATCATATAAAGATTAGCTTGCCCTTCTGACCTGGGATTTGACCAGATTGTGAAATGTGTGAATTCCTTCTAGCTTTTACCGACAGGTATGAAGAGTCACTGACATGCAACAAATATAAAATCCATCTGCTTGATTATCAGCAGGTGGAAATAAAAGATTATCACAAATCTATTCATCTTTATCCACAGAATATTTTTACTAAATATTATATATTACTGTTATTTCCATATTTAAACTAGAAAACCTCCACCAAGCACCTCAGTCCCACTATATTGTGATTTACACCAAAAATAATGGTCCTGCGTTTATTTTATATATATTTTTTTTATTCCTTAATGAAAACAAACCTTTAGCAATTGGATTTACATTGATGATAATATTATTCGTTTAGAAGTTACAGCATACTTCCAGTAGCGGTGGATTCTTCTGGATCTAAATCCGTAGCTTTTGAAGATGCAACAAATCTGTTTGCCCACTACTGATTCCACAGAGTCTTGGAAAAGGCCAGCAAAAACAGAACCTCCTTTGTGGAGGTAAGTTCTGCATGATTAGATTGGAAGGAGTGACTAACTAGCACTGTGGATCCAGTGACTATATAAATGTGTGGAAGGGTACTCGGGTGTCCCGGTGGAAATGTTGAGAGTCTGGGGACTCCGGTCGTCTTGGATGCGATCTCACAAGTGAGCCAGAGCCAGAGAGGACAGGACCAACACCCAGCAAGAGAAGCACGACATCACCTTGGCCTCAGGTAAAAACAAGATATTTATAATATAATAATCTCTTTATATGGACAACATTTAATATAGCTGATTCAAATAGGTTATGTGTAATTGATAAAAATGCTAAAAAAACAAAAACATCTCTGTCAAATGATGTGATGTTTTTGTGATCCCTTTATGGGGGGGGGGGGGGGTAATTCCACCTCTTCACACTGTTTACCTCCATCTACTGCTTCTACGCTGCCACTCTTTTCTACAACAGACCATGAACTCACCGTGGATTAGAATAAAACTGTTAATACCCTGCTAAATAAACTAAGGGCCAAATATTATAGACTTGAAAATATACTCTAACATGCATGACATGATAATTAGCATCATCAGCATTTCATTTGTCTAAAGGTTGTCCGATGGCTGTTTTTGCACTTTTCTTCACCAGTGTGTGAGTGACATGGCGGGCCTAGCAGCTCTCTGCCTGCTGCTGGCGTTCCCACTGAGCAGCTCTCAGAGCACCCTGCGATCTGAACAGGAGATCGGCATCCATCAGGTCCGGGCTGTTGCGCCTCCTCCTGCTCCGCGCCCTCCTCTTCCTCCTACTCCCCCACCACAACTGCGGGGCCTGCTCAGAAAAGAGGAAACTCCCCATTTAAATGCAAAGAACACATGTAGGTCGTGCAGAACAGCTGCATTAAGGCATCAGATGAGTTCAGTTCCTGCTCTCACTGTGTCCACAGATGGAAAAGACGAGGCAAAGGTGGGCATGTTCATCGCCGCCTCGGTTGGGACCGTCGCCCTGATGGCTGCCGTGTACTGTATCTACAACAAGTTCTACACCAAACAGCAGTACCTCCACGCTCAGCTTGAGGATGACTCGGGTATTAAAACAGTTTAACCTCCTTTTGGAAAACGTTTTTTTTTTTAAATCTGCGTTGGTCTGTCTGGCTGTTTGTCTGTCTGTTTGCAGGATTGCACAAGAAAACACAGGACATACTTTTATGAGCCTTTATGGGAGGGGTGCTCATATAAAAGTCTATGGTTGAGGTTTAGGTTGAGCATGCGGCAAATCCAATTCTTGCACAGGATTTTGATTTAGTGCCAGATTCAGAACTTTTACGATACTTTTTCTTTTTTTTAATTATACAAGATAAACTATGCACAGACTGCCAGGTCTTTATACTTATTTTTGTTATTCATTCAGGGTTGTAGTCCATCCATTTGTGAGGCATATATATGTGTGTATATATATATGTATATATGTACAAATAAACACCTGCTTATGCTACGAACAACAAAACTATTGTGTATAAAAACATCCCGTCGACTTTTGACTTAGAAACTTGTCTCAGAGGGTCTAAAGTATGAAATGGAAATCTTTTCATAAGCAGAAACGAATTCCATTCAGAATAAATTGGACTCGATAGCATCTGATCTCTTTCCTCTCTCGTTGGTTGACGATCATTTGTTGTGAAGCATCGCAGGACAGAAAGTGTGTTGTGCTACTTCTGGGAAGCACTTCCTTCCTGCTTCTTTTTTTTTTTTCCAGCATGAATAAATTATGCTGTCTGGTTCAGCTAAAGAGTAGAAACACAAAAGCAGAAGCGTTCGTACAGTTACCTAAATACACAAACATTGATTAGAGGGATTGCTGTTGCCACGGGGACCAATTTAACCATGCCCTATCCTGTGATCTGCTAACTAATTTACGGGGTAAATCTGGAAATGTCGAGTTAATTTTCTGATACCTCCGTCCACAGATTTGACCACAGGCCCAATGGACACTCCGCCTGTGTTTTTCCACACCGCTGACTCCAGTGCAGTGGATGTGCGCAGAGACGGTTATGGCTCAGTCGCCAACACCCCGTCCATCATCTCTGTGCCACCCAGCCTGTCTCCACCTCCCTCAGCCATGCCTTTCCCTCCCCCTTTCCTCTCCTCTCGCTCGCTGAGAACGATATCAGCCAAGGATCTGGAGAAGAGCTGTATCTGACTGCTGATCTAGACTGTCAGTCAGAAGTAGTATAGTCCACTTAGCTTCTTTTTGTTTTGCATGCGACCTTTATTGTAATGAAAGTGAGTCGGTTTCAATCGAAATCAAGGTTTTGGTTGTAGGATGTAAAGGTGAACCCTGCTTTGATGTGAAAGTTTCTCTTTCCAGGAAACTGTGTTCAAACTCTCAGATGGCACCTCCTCCACCTGCAACGGTCAAATAGTGAAGCTTTATTAAGGTGATATGACAATCCATAACCGCAACAAGAACCGATTTGTCCGTGATGACAAACGTGCATGAATCTAAGCCCATCCATCCTGTCAACAGACATGCAGTCTGATAATAGAAGAAATAAACTGTCTGGAGATAAAAACAAATTTGCTGTGTTGCTCACTTCTTGATATGATGAAAAGCAGCCACTGGACTTTTGTCCTCATTTAACCTTTATCTACGAGCAGAATTATTAAAGGACAGATATTAATTTTCTGCATTGCGGGTCGCGGGAGTTGCTGCAGCCATGTGCAACAATTATTATTGCTGAAGTTTGCTCTAAATCATGACACGTGACCAAAAACAACGTAGATATTAGTAATTTGTTACTTGCTCTAAATTACGCAAAGATGCCACTGTTTCCACTTGAGGTTTATAACCCGATCGGGAATAAAGATAATCAGAATCTTTTCAGGAATCATTCTGTATTTTGTATTTTTAGATTTGCTTCGCCTCTTATTGTGGACACATGATCCCCCCCCCCTCCAAAGGAAAATCGATGGGCTGTTCGGCTCGGGGCCATTAGTGCATCCCGCGGCAACCTGCCCCTCCCGTTTTAAAAATACTTTGCTTTCACTGTTAACGGACTTCGATCGGACCGTGTTTACTCCAACTTCTTCCATTCAAGGCTTGTGCGATCCAAGAATAAGTCGCTGCTTAATACGCCAGGCTGCAAGGGAAGGAAGTGACACGCTGACTCCACTCACTCCACACACTTGGAAGAGATTAGCGCGCAGGAGGTGCGTAATCTGGTTTCAGCACCACGGACAGAGACACGGATTGGCCGCGGAGGTTCCCCCCGGCCCTCCGTGAAGCCGTCACGGACACGTTAAGAACTCACTGACGATGTTTATCTGGTTACACGAAGGAAGTTAAAACTGGACAATTTCTACAATAATAACAGTTTATTGCGCGAGTGAGGAGAGAAGGCTGTGCGCTCGATCGGGAGCGCGCAAAAGACTGCGCGTTGTTCGGATCCTGGAGTCGTGAGGATGGAGATCCGGACGGACAGGTTTAAGGTCGTGGCAGCCAAGACTCTGGGGAAAATATACGGGTATGTAAAACCGACAACGGAGTACTTCCAACCATAAAGTGGTAAACGGGTTACATCCTCATAATGGAAATTTAAAAAAGCACTTTCCCCCCCGTGAAACTACCGACATCCAATTTAGAGCTGAAAAAACGTGGATTTAATTAGTATTTGTGTTATTATCCACGGGCCTGCGTGGATTAATGGCGTTAGATCATCTGGAACAACATCTGTCCGGAACAAAGGAACTCCGTCCACGTTTGATAAACACGCGGATACTGTCAAACTTAAAACGAGTCTTTCATCCATTTATTTTGATGTAGTGTGGAACCAAAAACCAGAACGTCTAAATGTCATTCCGACGCCGTTCAGCCGTTTCGGGTGAAGCTGGCGGATCAATAACTGGATTCTTTATCAGCAGGTCAAGTTACAGACTTTCTGCATCATGTGGCGGTTTAAACTGGACTTTGATGATTCAGCAGGTTCATGCCACAAAATATTATTTTTATTACCCTGTCCCTTCTAAACTCTCCCTTGTTCTGCCATTCCTCTTTTAATGGGAGGAAGAGTTTAGGTCAGGAGGAGTTTGAAAACTCATGATGGGATGTGAATCAAATTGTTACAGTATCTGGCAACCCGTTTTAAACCCACAAGTGAATAAATACACAACTAAATGAAAAAGGGAAATAAAGTTGCTCTCTCTGTTTGGAAAAGGCGCATGAGGTGGTCTGGAGTGGACAGTAGCGTCTATTCGTGCTAAATGGTGCCGTCGGGCTCCCGTCTTCCTCTCGGGATTTGATGTAGCATCTAAACGCGTAAATCCTCTCCAGAAATAGCCTCTGCCCGTCCAAGCTGTCGGCCCACGTAAATCCCCGCAGGCCGCACACCTTTGTACCCCCCCGTCTGACTTCAATCAGATCCATAAGAGGAAAAAACAAACTTTTTTTACACAACATTTGAGGAAAGAATTAATATTTGTTTTATTGCGTTTCTTGAGTTTTTAGAAATTACAATATTACATCAATCTATTTCAGTAGCTGCTTTTATTATAGTTCCTGAACAGTTCACGCTTGTTTTGGGTCCTACAGAAGTTCAGGTCCTTCTTAGTGGTGCCACAAATAGGTTTTTAGTGTTTCATGTCATCCATTCAGTTATTTGACTCTCTCTTATCCAATCAATAACTCCAAGCTGTTGTGTCAAATCTGAACCAAGCTGCTGAACTGACTGACATTTGTTCTATGAATTAAGGGATTACGTTAGAGGGAGAACCCAGGAATATTCACTTGTCAGTATAAGTCATTTGAATTTAGCCTCCCAACAAGTACTCCGGATTCAAACCCAGGATGTTTTCTCATTAAGTTAAACTGCTTCTCTTATGGCTGAAAACCTTTCCCTGTAGTGCGCAACAGAAAGAAGGTCAAATTATCTTAATGGGATTACATGAGATTTCCCTTAACTCACGGTCAGTCCCGAAAAAGTCACTGGAGCAGATAACAAATGGTGTGAAAAAAGTGTGCTGCAGGAAAAATAAAACTTGCATTTACTTCTTACTGGTGAATAAACCAACGAAGAAGGAGAGAAATGTGAATTATTTGCAGCTGTATGTGAGTCAGGAGGTGAAAATAAAGGGAGCATTGAAGAAGACGAGGAGACAGGAAGAATAAAAAGAGAGGCCCACTCAGACAAAAATAGTCCAGTCAGAGATATTAATAATTCAAACACGAGAATCATTAATACTCGATCAGCGCCAGAGTCTGTTAGAGCTGCTTATAGTGACGGAGCATGTGTGTCGTGATTATGTAGATGTTTTCAGCTGACCACTGTGATTATTTAAAGGTAACTCTCAAGTTAAAGGCTTTCTGTCACGCGGTATGTTATGTTTGCATCTTCTCCAGGATGTACATGTTGTGAAGCTGCAGTAATGGTTGCTTATACAGCCCCATTGATCTGCTGGGCTTTGATTCTCTTCCTTGTCCCTGGTGATTTGGTGAAGCTGTAACATTCTGGTTTGGGTTTGTTCCCGTATACACAGAGTTCTTTCCCACAGCAAAAACAATACATCTGGATTAGATGGAGCAGTGCGACATGTGTCACCAGTGGAATGTCCTTGATTTTGACTGTACATTATCAAAGGAAGACATGTTTTTTTTTTGTGTGTGCAATCATTCGCGATGGGGATGCGTGATGACCCACAGTTTAAATCTCTGCACTCCAATCACCAGATGGAAAAAACAGTAGTCAGTGATACATAAATAATCAAGGAAACAATAGCTTCCTGTTCTGATGTAGCACATAAGCTTAAAGATAGAGGAGTGAATGAAACATTTGCACACACAGTTTGATTGATCTGATGATGATGGCTTGTTTAACAGCACAGGAGACACCAAGTTTTTCTGATCATAGAAAACATGTTTATTCCACTGATTATGTGGATTATTATTCTTATTTTTATTCTTATATTCTTAAATACATGGTGATGCATTCAATCCAACAGGAGCTGCTCAGAAGCTTCCTGTCTCTGTATCTATTGCTGACCTTGACTGGTCAACATAAAACAACTGGCAGGAAATGGCTTATAAATGTCCATGTCTTACAATCTAAACCTTAACATTTGCATGTTTTCTTCATTACACTGTTTGGCTCATGTTCAGAAGTTTACATTAGTTTTGTTAGTATTATTCTGTTGATGAAACTTGGCACAAACTTGCGTCAGTGAGCTCCAGCAGTGGTCGGCAGCAAGACGATAGTGCTGACTGTCTCTTTCTGAAACGCATTAGAGTTTAAACCCAATGAGTTCCAAGCGCAATCATTTGCAGATTGTATTTCTCCACCCCTCCTCTCAGAGTTCTTGAGAAGAAGCAGGAAAATGGCGAGACCATTGAGTTGTCAGCAGAGGGCCGGCCAGAGACGGTGCAGGAGAAGGAGGCGCCCGTGGTGGACTGCACGTGCTTCGGCATGCCCAGGCGCTACATCATCGCCATCCTCTCTGGCATCGGCTTCTGCATCTCCTTCGGTATCCGGTGCAACCTGGGCGTGGCCATCGTCAGCATGGTCAACAGCCACACTGTGCTCAGAGACAACAAGAGGGTTGTCGTGGTAAGTCGGTGAAGAGGGAGCTTGTGAGATGTTGATGCTGCCCGATGACGTTTCATTCTGTCCACTCTTATAAAAAAATAAACGCAGACTGATATTTTCCCTCTCGTCCCAACAGAAAGCTCAGTTTGACTGGGATCCGGAAACAGTGGGAATGATCCACGGCTCCTTCTTCTGGGGTTACATCGTGACCCAAATACCAGGAGGGTTCATTTGTCAAAGGTTTGCTGCAAATAGGTATGTTGATTGTTTCCTTAAGATAATCACAAACCTCTTAAATGTGTTAAATGTTTCTTCTAATATCATTTCTTTCCTCTTCCAGAGTGTTTGGCTTTGCCATCGTGGCCACGTCGTTCCTGAACATGCTCATCCCTGCAGCGGCGCGGCTCCATTATGGCTGCGTGATCTTTGTCAGGGTGTTGCAGGGACTTGTGGAGGTGCTTCATTCTTCATTCTATAGATTCTAGCATGCATTTCTTCTCACATCATGGTGCCATTTATTCCTCACCCCACAGGGTGTTTCTTATCCGGCCTGTCACGGAATCTGGGCAAAGTGGGCGCCGCCTCTCGAAAGAAGTCGCCTGGCAACGACAGCCTTTTGTGGTGAGACACTGTGGCGCAGTGGGTGGCGCTGTCACCTCACAGCGAGAAGCTTCCGGGTTCCATTTCTATCTGTGTGGAGTTCGTATGTTCTCCTCCTGTATGTGGGTTCCCTCCGGGTTCTCCGGTTTCCTCGCACCTCCAAAAACATCCAATTTAGGTGAACTGATCACTCCACTTTGTCTGTAGATGTGAGTGTCAGTCTCTGTGTGGCACCGCGATCTACTGGCGACGTGTCCGGGGTGTACCCCGCCTGGGATAGACTCTGCACGGCGGCTGTAAATGAGATGATTGAGGTCGACTCGTCTATAAGAAAATGGATGTATTTAAATACCTGCAGCTTGTTGTCACTTTAAGAGACAAAACTTTGAATAATCAAAAAACATATTTTTGTCTGCAGCTTCATAAATCTATTCATTCTTTTTTATCTCCTGAGTTATGTAACAACTTGATTTATTAGAATATGCTTTTTTGTTGTATTTTCTTTGACAAAACAACTAAGGAACAAAAGAAATGTCAGTACCGGTATATTAAATTAATAATAGCAGCCCCAAATAAACATTCCTCCCGTTTCTTTAGGATCTTATGCTGGCGCCGTTATCGCTATGCCATTGGCTGGAATCCTGGTCCAGTACTCAGGATGGTCTTCAGTCTTCTACGTCTACGGTGAGAGAACTTTGACCTTCAGGCAGGGGAAAAAAGAAATCAAGCATATAAACGTCGCACATCGTGATCAGAAATATGAGATTATATAACTCTGAGAGACACAAAGCTCCAATTCTACTATCAAAATGTCTTCTTGGCAGCTTTTGACCTTTCCATCCATTTATGGCACATTATCATTCATCTTTTGTCTGCCTCCCTACCTTCTTCCTTCCCTCTAGGAAGTTTTGGGGTCATGTGGTATTGCTTCTGGTTCCTGGTGTCTTATGAGAGCCCAGCAGCTCATCCCACCATCACCGAGCAGGAGAGGACATATATTGAGGAAAGCATCGGCGTGTCGGCGCAGCATTCAGTGACGGTAAGTTCATCGAGGAAGTATCCCTTTTCTCCATGCCATCCTCTTATTGGTCATTATGTCCTGGTTACTTATGAAAATGTAAAAAAAGAATAGTGAAATGAGAAATTAGTTCAGGTGACCAACTGCAGATTTCCGTTCATGGAGTGAGTTAAAGTCTTTAGAATTAGCAAAATATTCCAAATGCATTTTCTGTTACAGAAATTCAACACACCGTGGAAGGCCTTCTTTACGTCCATGCCTGTCTACGCCATCATTGTGGCTAATTTCTGCAGGAGCTGGACTTTCTATCTGCTTCTCATCAGCCAGCCAGCGTACTTTGAGGAGGTGTTTGGGTTCGAGATTAGCAAGGTAAGAGAAAATAGATATGAGTAGTGTCTCTACACCTAAGACCAAAGCCTCCCTAAACAACGTAACTGTATACATTATATATACTATATTGTACTGCAGAGGAAATTCTTCTGTCTTTGTGTCCATCTCTTGTCTAGGTGGGCATAGTCTCTGCCCTTCCCCACCTGGTCATGACCATCATTGTGCCCATTGGTGGACAGATTGCTGACTATCTGCGCTCCAACCAAATCATGACCACCACTAACGTCCGGAAACTTATGAACTGTGGAGGTAAGAAAAGACCAAACATTAATGGACAAACTCACAAATGCATGAGAGGAATGTTAAACTAAACTGTAGTCACATTAGAATACACTCAGCAGCACCATTTTCAGATAGATGCAGCTCACTGGTTAATTACGGGGTATCACAATATTCAGCGAGAACTCACGAGAAAACTTTATTGAAGGGGAAATGACGAGTCGCTGACAAACAGAGGCTCCGCCGGCTCTTTTTGAGCTGCAGACAGAAATCAATACCGAAGTGAAGTGAAGAAGCGCGCAGCGTAAACATATATCGCTGTGTGGGAAGCGGTCGGTCCCGGAGCAACATCAGGGGACTGTCCAGTCGATTGCAATACGAGAAGAGAAGGGCGTACAGAACAAAATGTCCTCGGCTGCCTTGCATTATGGCTCAATGCTTTCCATGCCCTCTGAGCTGTTCCTTTCCTTTAACACTCCGGCTCAGGGTTTGGAATGGAGGCAACCCTGCTGCTGGTGGTGGGCTTCTCTCATACCAAAGGTGTTGCCATTTCTTTCCTGGTCCTCGCTGTGGGCTTCTCTGGATTTGCCATTTCAGGTAAAACCACGTTTTGTTTTTAAGTGATGTTTGAGTTTGCATTTTTGTTTCATTACCAAAATATAAGTGTACTTTTTTTTTTCCACCAAAAGACTTACTTGTGTAAACATTGAAGTAAATGTTTAAAACCATTTGCAAGGCTTGCACGCTAATGCTCTTATCTCTTCTCATAAGGTTTTAATGTTAACCACCTTGACATCGCGCCACGCTATGCCAGTATCCTCATGGGTATCTCCAATGGTGTGGGCACTTTGTCTGGTATGGTTTGCCCACTCATAGTGGGCGCCATGACAAAGAATAAGGTAAAAACGATATATATAATTTCTGTGATTTCCATTGTAGTCTGGATTACACGTGCGTTGTGTGGCCTCATTATACAAATAAATGGTGCTCCACCAACCGTGAAAATGATTTGTCATTCAAAACGACAGCGCTGGTGTCAAAACAGTGACCAGAAATCAGCACATAGAGGCATAAGACAATTAGAATCAACACAGTGGTGTTAAAGTCTTACTCGAGTAAAGAGATCCAGAGGGGAAATGCTTTTGGAGACCCCAAAACAATGTGCAAGCTTTGGTTGATTTACTTTTTGTATGTCTTTATAACGCAATTTAAAATGAACTAACCTCTCTCCCTCTTTTGTTCCCCCTCTCACCATCCTTTGATAGTCTCGTGAGGAGTGGCAGGGCGTTTTTCTCATCGCCTCGCTCGTTCATTATGGAGGCGTTATATTCTATGGTGTGTATACGCCCTGTTCAATTTCTGCGTTCAACAGCTGTAAAATGTGAACACCTCTGTATCTGATGGGAAACGCTCTGCCTCTGTGGTGCAGGCATCTTTGCATCAGGAGAGAAGCAAGCCTGGGCCGAGCCGGAGCAGCTGAGCGATGAGAAATGTGGCATCTTGGATGAAGATGAGCTCGCAAATGAGACGGAGGAGCTGTATCGCACGAGTGGCGGAGCGGGCTACGGAGCCATGAGCCAGGAAGCGGATCCCAATGGTGGTGGAGTCCGTGGCGGAGGGGGCTGGGAAACAGACTGGGACAAAACTGAGGAGTACGTCCAACCAGCTGGAACTAATAATTACCTTTATGGAGTGGAAGGGGAGCAGGAATGCTCGTAAACCTGCAGCACCCCCTGCACAGAGCCTTCAGTGAGGCAGACACAGAACATCAACAGGGTGAAGCGTCACATGGTGGAATCATGAAGGCGTGGATTTCAAAGGCAACGACGGTGGAGACGATTTTCAGCAAGTCTGACTGTCATCATAACTGAACTGAATTCAGAGAGACTCCACAATGAAGGCGAAGACTTTAGTCAAATAAAAATGTGTGTGTTTTTTTTTTTTTGCGTGATTGCAACTGTGTACCTTGTGAGACAGTAGTGTTAGGACTCATCCGCCTCTCAGAGGAGGGCTGCGTTTTATTTGTTGTGCATTCACTTTAGAAGTTTCTATATCACCTGACAGGATTTGGATTTTATTTGTATGCCTCTCAGATTTGAAACGTTCGAGAGGGTGCACATCAAGCAAAAGCACATTTCCACCATTAGATAACCAAAGACGAAGCTGCAAGGTTTCTACATAAAGTTTTTTTTTTTAAGTCTCTTCAAAAAGCTACAGTTATTATGCACACATTTACCAAAAAGCATGCTACATGTGCCAACACAGCATTCATTGCTGTGGTTTCCTCTTCTATTGAGAAAGTAATTGAAGACCTGCAGAAATGACAGTGGGCAGTCTAATTAACCCTTTCTATCATTTGTAGCTGGAGCATTTTAATACCCATGGGCATAAATGCTTAAAGGACAAGGTTGAGCATCGCCTGCCTGCTGACCGGCTGAGGACTAGAGTGACCTCGATTAAAACCTGAAGGAATGTCAGTTTTCAGTCTCATATCAGCACTACTTTTATCTTCTGCTCTCTAAACAGGTTTTCTCCGGGGTCCGAGATGATCCGAGTTCAAAGGTGAATCTTCAGTTGCTTTACTTTGTAGAGATCCAAATGTGAGATATGTTGAACAATTACCAAAGTAAATACCATGTGAAAATAAAAAGGTGACTGATGAACAACAATGGTGTTTCATTGAGCCACAAACAATTGATGGTGTCTTTTTTTTTTTTTTTGATTTCCTTTAAATGAATAATAAAAATGGTTGATTGTGGAATCACCTTGGCTGATCAAATCAAATCACACTTTATTGTCATATTGCTGTACATGATACAACTATAGTGCAGGGAAGATTAAATTACGTTTCTCATTGGTATCCATAGCTCTATAAGCAACACAATGTAAATACCCCCCCACCCAAACACATCCATTCACACATCCCAAGTCTGATCTGGTCAAGACTTATTGCAGTTGAGTTGATAAATACTTGGGACCGATCTGATAGGCTTACTGGTAAATATTATTTTTTACATTACTTTCTTGCCAAACCTTTTTTTTGGGGGGGGGTTGAGCTGGAACTGTACACTTGGTCCAAAAGCAAATAATGGTTGGTGAAATATTTCACAAGGACTGTGCAGAGAAACAAACCCAATGCAAATATTGTTATTTCCCTTTTGAGACCCGTGTTTCATTTGCATGAAATGACCACCAGAGAGAAGCACTGCGTTAGTTTTCAGTGAGGAAATAACACGAACCAGGCCTCGGCGTTTCACTGGCGGCGCTTCTACGCAGCTCCATTTATAAGGTTGTAAATTTGCAAAGTAGTCTTGATCAATGATTCCAGCAAGACTATTCAGTCTAAAGCATGTCCATTCATCATGTGAGGAATGTTGAGACTAGCTAACAGGGTACTATTATGGAAAATAACTAATTCAGTCTGAAACCAGTGATTTAAGAGTAGTCAACTCCGTTTGTTTCAAATCTTCCGTTTCATAAATCAGTGAGTTCTGCTGCCGTTCTTCTTTTCTGTCTAACACTTCTTCATCTTAGCAATGAATCTACCCGAACATAAATACACACAGAAACTCAAAGTACCCCAGGTACTTTTTTACCGTATCTTTCAGAGATCCACTTTTCTCTCCTTTGGCATGAGGGGTGTTAAGATAGTTACTCAGAATAAGGACACTGGGGCAGGAAGGCAGTGGAGGCACTAATGTAGGATGAAAGTGTGGTGAATATACATCATGGAGTGGTGCACCATTAAAGGAGAGCACCCATTAGAGCTCTCATCAAGGGTTACAATGCAGGTGTTATTTCATCCTTGACTGGCTGGATGCATCAGGGCTCGTCCACTTATCAGAGTGCTTAGTTGCGTGTGCTAATGTATTTCAACTGAGCTCGCCTTCCGCTGTCCTCCGTCCTTCTCTTTGAGAGGTTAAAAGCGTGAAGTCAACACTCTGCCCACGTGAATGCAAGTAACGGACACACAATCATCACACAAGCTTACCCCATGATCATAGAAATCTGGCTTTAAGAGTGATTGATTGATCATTTATCAGATAAGTTGTTGGTTGTTTCTCTTATTGCAACTATTGTGAAGCAGAAATCAACAGGAAACTGGGGCATCAAACTTAAAGGTCCCATATTATGAAAAACTGACTTTCCCCATGTTTCTACACTGGTATGGTGATTTTGAGTCCTTATCAACCCCAAAACAGGTAAATAAACCATCCAGTCAATCCTGTGTAGTTCTGTAATCCTCATTTATGTTACGTCATGTTGTTAGAACGTGCAGCTGCGCACGTGCACGCAAGGAACTTAGTGCCGTTTTCATTTTCAGAGGCTTTTCTGACAGAGCTGTTTGAGACAGAAACGACGGACGCTGTCCTGCAGCATCTGTTTGCTATTTTGACCAAAGTATGTCACAGATATTTCCTATATGTGTCTGGGATCTGCTTTGTGAAAAAAGAGTATAATATGAGATCTTTAATACATTCTTCCACATTTGTATCTAGAAAAGCCTCCATTATAAGTAAATTGGAAAATCTGGATTTGTTTTGCATCCAGATGGGTCTCCGGATCGCTCTCATAATTTAAAACCCTATGAGGGGGGTCTCCTGGTAGCAGACCAGTTTCAATGCCAGCAGGAGACCTATGTTGCATGTCTCTCTCACCCTGCATTAGTCGCTCTCTTTCTGTCACAGAGAGGCAAAGTAGAACAGTGCAGAGTGTGTGTTCTAGTCAAACAGACCCTGGAAGTGAGAGAAAGCAGCAAGCAGCGCGTCACATCTTTATGTTAGTCGATATCCGGCCTCTTTCTTAGGCAATTCATGCACGCTGCACAAAATATTCTATAATATGTAGCTTCAGGATCTGCCATCATCCCTTTATTTGTACATAAATTGTAAATAATTATTTTGTTTGGGAAAAGTAGAAATATCTTTTCTTTATTTTATGATGAGGTTTCAGCATTAAAGACACAAGGGTCACTGTGTGTTGGCCTGACAGGGGGGGGGGGGGGGTGAGACAGGGATTGACGAGTGGATATTGAAGGAAGCTGAAAAATGGTGGATCAGGAAGAGACAAAAAGAGAGAGATGAAGGGAGTCTGAAGAGTCCGTACTCTGGAAGTAGAAGAGGAGACGAAGGAGAACGTAGAAAAAGGGGTTGGTCTTGCAGCTGAAGTAAGAGGGAGAGAGAGAGGAAAGAGAGTGAGAGAGGAAGGGGGGGATGGCTAAAGCAGGGCAGAGAGTATATGAAGGTGTGTGTGTGTGTTATTGAACAAGAGAAAGAGAGCAGTAGCTCAGGCTGGCTCACAGCGAAAGACTAGAGGCATGAAAATGTGACTTTGAAAGAAGCAAATCATCAGTCTTCTTTTTTTATATATATATATATTTATTTAAGCACCTGGATCTTTTGCATCATTTCCTAACCCAAGTAATTTTTTTACTCTGCGGATTAAATGATGAGCAACACATCCTGAGGTATTTACTTTTTTTTTCTCTTTGTGCATTTTCTCCGATGCACGTGATCTATTTATGTTACCTGAATGGGAATGATAGCTGCTTGGATCTCACAGTTACAGTGATGTGTGTGTGTGTGTGTGTGTGTGTGTTCTAAAAAGAACTCTGTAATCATTATGCTTCAGCCTAAGGAGTAGTCAGTGATACAAAACTGCCCAACTGAATTGCATCTAATAAGCTTTATTGGCTGCTCTATGTTAAGTAATAACATTTATACAGATTGTTTGCTTGTATTAAATAAGAATTATGGAGGTTAAATTACAATAACACACATTGAGGAATGCTGAAAGACATTTTCTTTTGAATGCAGTGGACAGAGATGGTGGAAAAGTTCCTTCTCTAAATGAGGCTCGTGAGCCAAATTGAATTTTACGGCCTAAACTTAATCCCTCCTGCCTCTGTTTCTTGCAGATTATTGCATGTTCATTATCACTAATAACTGCCCGGTGCCGTATTTCAAAGCCGCTTCCCGACTGTGAAAATGTAGGTTAGGACCTGTTTTATTGCGGTGATGCAAGCTCAGAAGAAAAAGAGAAAAAGAAGCCAGGCTTCGCAAAGGTTTTGGATTTCACAGTCGCTACCTGCCCACAGCATTCATGACATCAGCCTGGTGGAAAGGTGGAAACCCTCCAAGGACCATAAACAGCTACCTCAAACACACACCTCTGTATGCTCCAGCTCTGCACACCTTCATCCTACGAATACAACATGATTCACTTTGCGCATCCTCCCAAGACCTCTCCGACGTGTTGTGATGCAAAGCAAGCATTGCTGCCTTTAACAGCAGATCTTTTCTTACACATAAAAGCACCTGTGGGAATTAATTTGGAAGGAAAAAGAGACTAAAACAGGCAATTTAGAACAGAGTGGGCAGTAAGATTAATGGCTTCCCGACAAGCATGGAACAAAGCGTTAACTTTAACAATGGATCAGGACTTGGAGGGATTGATATGTAATGACAAATGAATGCAAAAAGACAAAAGACATGGAATTACACTGAATTGGACAGAAAGCTTCATGTGTCAGTACAGCGTCTCTCTGAATCAGGACATTTCCACCACCACTGCCTACTCATTTCCACTCCTCCACTCCGGTGCCGTTCTTCCCTCCATCATCTCTGCCGGAGGAGCAGAAGTCGATAAACAGGCCGATCAGAGCAGCAGAGCGGTGACAAAGGTGATTGATCCAGTAAACGGCCACTGCTGGGGAGGAACTCAGCTCGACTCAATGCAGGCTACTGCTTTATCTGGGAAGTGGTAGACATGCGAAACACACAACAAAATGTAAATCTGTCTCACGATAATATTTAGATGAATGCAGTTGTACTCCAATGCGCAATTATCAACAAACACACAATTATTGTCTTTTTTTTAATCTTCAAACACAGCAAAATATGTGCAAAAAAAAAACACGCATCAGCTTGTGTCTGACACTTCAAAGATTCTCAAGAGGAAATTCCATTTTCATGAACTTCTAATTGTCGTTTTGTGAAGCGAGTTTCGTTCTTGAGCTCATTACGCTGGAACGCGAGAGAAAAGCTGTTTCCCCTGACTCTGCAGGCTTTTCATTATGACATAGAGGGAGACCCCCCCCCCGGGGGGAACGATCTGGAGGAGTACCGTAAGCCATGAAAACAGAACAGAAGCCGGCAAACTGCAGCACATCCGCAATTATGGAGCGCTCAAATAGCTCCATTTGAACTCCATGTTAAATCGTGCACGGTCAAATGGAGCTCTATTTGAGCTATTTGGCATCTGAACATGCATGGCTGCTTTTTAGGCAGTTAGAGCTGTCTGTTAAAACTAAGCTGCATGCACCTAAGCCTTCCGTCTCCCCTTCCTCGCTTATAAAGGCTTCCAGTGTGGAATATGCAATACAGAATTACATAAATATGTAAAGTCCAGAGTTGGTGTTCATGGTGAACAAAAGCACCAATGGGAGCTGACAGCCAGGCGCCGACACGGTCCTCGATTTGTCAGCCATGTCTAACAGCAGTTATTAGCGTCCTGTTCACTTTTGTCTCTCGGCTTTACCTCAAAGTCAACAGACGTGCAAGGTAAGTGAAAGCCTGGAACCCGTGCACAGCTCTGTGTGCCACTCTGTGTCTGCGGCTTGCTTTCCTTTGGTTTTCACACCTGAGCTCTTTCTGCCAGCTCTTTGAGAATTAGACAAAATGAGGATGTCGAAAAGTGGCTTGATGCCAGGAATCCTATGGGTGTTTGTTTTTTAAAGATGTGCTTCAACCCTGCGTCTTCTTTTGTCGTTGTGGAAACTGAAGGCAACCTGCTGCACAGTAGTCTTTAATTACTTTGATTTCGTGATGCTTTCAAGCACTTAAAGGACAAAACACTGTCAAACCATGTGTAGTGGGTGAAAGGAGAATTTGTGATTAAGTAGAAAACTTTTGCTTTTGGATAGCTCATGGCTTTTTATGCATTTCAAATGATGCAGAATCTGTTTTTAAGGTTCTGGGAGTTCTGTGCAGAAAAGTGCACAGAGCACAAAAACAACGTCGGTGCTCATATATTGACAAGCTTTGTGCATTCATCTGCAAAATTTACCTCTAATTGGACACATAAAATGTTAAGATGTTAATGTTCATGTGAATGAGCGCCCTGGTGACTCATACTGTACCATCTATACTGTGCAGATGCAGGTCTAGCATGCCCTCATTGGTTCTTTACCACCGGCAGCACGAAAGAGGCCGACGGGTGGAGACCCAGTGAAAGAGAGGGATATAGAGGACAGAAGTTGGCCGCTCCACTTTCACAGGACATAAAAGTGGGACAATCTGTTCCTTGGATGATCTCCAATTCTACTTTCTGGGGACCCATACACTGAAAATATATCTAGACACATGCTCTGTCCTACATAGGGAGAGTAGGTGTCTGAGAGATCGAGATAAAGAGAAACGTTGACAATATGAGGAAATGGAAACGTGACATGAGACGACAGGGATGTTCACCTGTTCCAAAGACGGGACAGTCAAACAGATTATAAAGGCATGTATTGACAGATATATTTTATTTCACAGAAGGTAATTATCATTAAAAAGGTGGTCAAATATTGATGCCACATTAAAGTCCCAGAGATTTACTGCTTTGTAATATAATTTGCATCACACTTTCTCCGCAACCTCTTCATCCATCTTTGCTTTCCAGGTGCACGAGGAACTCATCCATCGTTGTCATCGTCATCGTGATAAATCAGCTCCTGATTCTTCATCTGTCATTCTATTTCCTCACCGTCTCAGCCAGATCTATCTAAATCCTCCATTTGTGTCTCCACATGATTCCTAATCATCAGAAGCCATGCTGGGGAATTGGCTTCCCAGGAGAAGACTGACTTGGCCACTTCTAAAATCTTCAGATGTCCCTATTTTCCAGATTCCCCCCCCCCCCCCAGGTTTTATTTATTTTTTGCTTTGCAGGGCACTCAAAATTTTTCTATTTCTAGTTTGAGTTGATCATTTTGAATACTGACATGAACTCTGGAGTCTTTGGGCTGTCTGTGTCCCCCTGATTTCAGAATATAACATCAAATTGCTAAAAATGATCATATTAGATTTCATGTTGAGTATCAAGATATTAGAAGAGCAGGATGGAACATTTTTATTTCCTGCCTCCGAGATGATGCAGAGACTGAATTCCCCTCGGCCACCAACATTATCCCAAGAGGTGGAATTATTTCGACTCTAGTAGAGATGATGGCTGGCACTGGACATGAGAGCCCAGCAGGAAACGGACCAAGTATGAGCTTTTCTTTGTGACAGCGTGTAGAAGGCTATAGAAAGTTATAGAACCTTTCTGACGTATTGCTCCACCCGCTCTCATCCCTGCATCCTCCCATTTTCAATACAGTTCCATTCTGCTTCATGCAAACTGCAACTTTCCTCACCTTTCTCTTTCAACGTATTCCTCTTTTCTGTTTACTTTCCCATTATTAAGCTCCTTATTTTCCAGGCCTGTCCTTTCAGTTCCATATCTGGCATCGACTCAACGCTGCTCAATACTTGATGAGTCCCCATGAATCGGCTTCCTTGCTCCTGAATGATGGTGTTAATCAGCCAAATACAGCGTTAACATGCCATTCATTGTCAGTTTCTGATTAAAAGGTTTTTCAGGCCTGTAACAATGGCTAGAAGGGGGTCAGATTGAGTGCTGTTTCTCACAGCTACTGTTCAGCGTGTACTTTGTGGCCATTAGTAAATGAACTGCTGAGCTCTCATAAAGCTGATGGATGGATGGATGTCTGGATCCATGTTGAAGTGGTCCATCCTGTCACTCTCAGGGTGTCTGCATGGGGGGGAATTGGCTCCCCTGCCTCGTCCCTCTTCCTCCCAGAAATGTTCCACCAACAGACTTCCCCTTGTGACAGGAGCAGAACAGGCTTGGAGGTTTTTTTTTCTTTTTTCTCATAAATCTGGTCACTCTTTCAGACACTGTTAACTTTATAATTATGTTTGTGGCATTCAAAGGCTGCAGAAACTGTCAGCAGATATAATCATGCACAACTGCAAGGCATGGTTCCTTTGTAGAGATCAGTGTCTCATATTTTACCTCTTATATCTGATTAATAACATTTCCCTGAAATTCTTTCCACAGCTTGTAATCATTCCCAGAGCCTAAACGTGAGACTAAACTTAACCGGATGCTTCCAGGATCCTCCATATTAGATCTTTTTTTCCCCCTCACACTGTGAGGATATTGCATCAGAGAAAATTAGGGCAATGTGTGCAAACAAGCTGATATACATATTTACAAACATATTTTCAGTCACCTAACCCTTTATTTATTTTTTCTTTGGCGACACTTAGAGGTGATGCTGGGAAACTGATATATTAAACAAAGTTAGTCCCGTGTTGCGCATGCGCGCCCCCAAATACTATCCCGTCTTCACAGCATCACTACTAGTCAGTGGTTAAAGTTAGTGACTTCCTGTTTATCGCTGGTTAAAGTACAGCTTCAGATCTTTCTAACAAGCCGCTGATTGTCTCTGTGTGTAAAGAACTCATGTTAATAACTCCGTGCGTAAAGTGTGGAATATCTTAATCAGCCTCACGCACGCTCTCCCTCACTCCTCTCTCTCTTACTGCTTATACCGGAGGACAGCGAACCAAACCGTGTATTTTTGCGCGCCTCCACTTCAGCTACAAACGTGCATGATTTGCGTATGTAAATAGGGGGCGTGGACAGGGCGGGCTTGGTCACTCCAACAGGTGCGCTCGATTCCACGTTGATTGGGACGCATGAAGGAAATGCGCTTGGATCCATGCGGACGCACGGTTTCATTCCCCTGATGATTATTCAGGTTTTATTTCCGGGCCTGTTTCATTATGAGGAATTGTCTTCTCCCTGCAGGTAAACAACCAATTGTTGTTTTTCTCAGCTTCAAGAAAATCAATCAATTAATTTGACATTTTCTGAAACTAAAAATGTAGATGATATATTTTTTTTTTGTTACATTTTCTTTCTTTCTTTACTTTCTGTTCTGTTAGTGTTTCTCACAGTGGCCGGAAAAGATTACAAGCTGTGGGAGGAAGAGACCATGAATCTCCGGGGTCTTTTTGCTTTCTCGATCAAGCCCATGTTTTGTGCTAATGAATGAGATTTTATTTGGATTGGTGTTTACAGTACTTCCAGACGTTCTCTTTTCTGTTACAGCTTCACACATCCAGAATGAATGCTGATTCTGGCAGCACAGGATCATGTCAGCAATATCAGGGGTGGAGTTTAACTTCAGGACGCTCGTATTGAACGCTCATTCGTAGCTTTTCCATCAGCTCCATTGTCACAGAAGTAGCAATGATCTTGACCTTGTGTGTGGAACAAACTGCATTTCCAACTCTCCTTCAGAGAAGCTGTGATGCAAACTCAGAGTTTATATATAGCATGTCTTTCATCAGCCTGCTGTTCCCAGATGCATTCCCAGTGGCTAAATGGAAAATGTGGACCATTCCGGTGCTCAGTCACACATATGTGGACTTATTAGCATCGCTGGTGGCTAGCTCGCCTATTAATGCGCACGTCTTTTTATGCGTCTAAAATACTCACAGAATAAATGTTAAGTTAAGTGACCAACGTTTGCTTCTCTGCCTGTTTTCCACAGCATGTTTCTAAGGAGCATGT
Source organism: Brachionichthys hirsutus (assembly GCF_040956055.1). Classification (NCBI taxonomy): domain Eukaryota; kingdom Metazoa; phylum Chordata; class Actinopteri; order Lophiiformes; family Brachionichthyidae; genus Brachionichthys; species Brachionichthys hirsutus. The sequence continues at coordinate 5,663,989 of NC_090917.1, read as the reverse complement.
TTCTCCACGACGGCTATGTCACCCGGCCCTCTCTGCAGTGACCCCTGCGCCGCAAAGGATGCTGGGAAATAACAAGCACTTTTATCCCGGTCAGGATGACAGAGATGAGGAGGATGAGGAGGAGGAAGAGGAGCAGGGAGAAGGAAGCCATCATGTGGAAGGTGGAAGTGACGCAGAGAATGGAGGGTTGGAGGGTCTGGAGGAGGTCGAAATGGCGGGAGGACGACAATCTTGGGATGGGAAAGGTGGCGAGGTGATGAAACCAGGGGCCATTGTGGTTGGTAGACAGAGAGCAGACCGACCACTGAGGCCAGGTAACCGGGGTGCCACGTACGTGACCAGCGAAGCCATGTTGCATCATCAAATGGCCAATAAGAGACATCGTGTAATCGCAGCCACACAGCAGCCTCACCGCCCGGGCCTGAAGGCGCATCAGAAGAGACGGGCTCTCATGGAGCGCAGCATGACCACCGTGGCTCCACTGGAAGACACTTTCCTGACCATGATGGTGTTTCGCGTCGGAATTCCAGACATCAAGCAAACGGTAGGTGTTTGTTCTCACCGGAAACGCAGCGGCAGGTGACAAATGACACATCGGATCGGTCAATTCTTCATATTGGTTTAACGGTAAAGTATATTTCACGCAGCGCTGCTTGATTTTCCACTACAGTGCCAGCATCTCAATCCAGAACAAACAAGCGTGTCCTTTACTCAGTAAAGCTGCAGGAAATGAAAGACGGGGGCATCTGAGCAAACACTGCGCGCAAAGCTCAGATCAAACGTTAAAATTGGGCAGTGCTGAGCAAATATGGATCAACATTCTGCTAGTATGGCTGTAATATGAAGACATTTCTCATCAGGCTGCCGTGTTAAAGACGGCGATGGGGCTGGAAGAGCGAGAGACAACACACAGAGGGCGGGCGATGTCATCCTCGAGCTGCGACGCTGTTATTCATCCATTTTTACAAGGCAGATGGTTCTTTGCTGCTATATTAATGTTCTGTTTCTCATAAATGCAACTTGCAAAAGGCAGTTTAATGTCTCGTAACCTATTTTGAAAAGTAATTTATGCATACAGGGAACTGTCTGGAGGCCTTTCCAGATGAGGAGGTGGTTCCAGCGAGGTGATATTAGTAGTAGTGAGAGAATACAGAATTAAAAAAAAGAAAAAGAAAGGTCAAGTGTCATTAAAACCTTTTTTAAATGTTTATTTTAAGCTCTGTTTGCATAGAAGCTGGAAGGATTCTAAATTGTTTCCTTTTATGTTTTCACCCAACTGAAAACAGATTTTGCCGAGCTGTGGCTCCACATCCATTTATTTGTGGAGATGCATCTCGTATTTCAAAGACTTCTCCGTCCTGTGATTTTCCAAGCCCAGGAATGAGTCCCAAAAAGGACGTAGTAGAAGAATACTTGACTTGTAAGGGCAGGTTTAAGTCAACACCACCATGTGAGCATCTGAGAGGCTGCTGTGTGTGTGTGTGTGGATTCTGTAACTGAAGTTGGCAGCAGTTCACACTTGTAGCAGAAGCGTCAGGTGAGAATTGTTCAGCCCACACATGCAATATTAGATGAAAATGGGTGTCACATTGCAGCCCCCCCCCCCCCCCCCTATCTTCCTTACTCCATTTTCAACTCCCTGGCCTGAACATAACAATTGTTGTACATGCCGGCTAATCTGCCCTCAATGTAACAGTAATTGCTAATTATCTAAGGTTTTTAATGACTTTGGGGAGAGCTGGGGAAGTGAGTGACGATGCAAAGAAAGGAATATGTCCAATCCATCAGTGTTGGGCCTGGGTCTCAGCCACAGGCGTCGTATTCATCTGTGCACACCGCCGAAACATCCCCAAACTATGCCGATGAAGGTTTATTGGGCTGAACCAAAGGTGGACGAGGGGTGGTAAATATTAAAGGAGCCGTTAAACGACGACGAGGGAGAAAATTAATAGTATGAGAAGGAAGATGGGGAATAAATAACCGAGGAAGAGAATATGCGTCTGGACACGAACCGCGATGGAACAGAGTGGTGCGCAGCCGAGAAAGAAGGTCCATGATTGGATAAAACAGAATGAGGAGGAGATTAGCATCATTGTAATGTACAGTATAAATCACATTATAGTAATTTATACTGTATATTACACGACTATGTGGTTTACCTCCATGGGACCTCCCCCAAGACATTGCCTTCACCAATGAGCTGGTTGCCATGCCAATAGAGTTGGCTACACCGCCACATAGTGCAACCTAGTCGGGGGTGGCTGTGGTGGGTGGGGTAGGCGATGTGGAAGTGGTGTGGGCTGTGAAATTTCACTCGCAGCTCTCTGAAATGTAGAAGAGGCATTCATCCCATCCCATTCAGACCCCTCCGCCGGATGCTGGAACCCTCTCACTGTCGCTATCAAAAATAAAACTCATGGCCGTCCTGTGGAAATCTAAGAAAATTTAATAATTTGGGTGGCGCAGGATACAGCGAAGCCTCATAAGGTGAACCGTGATATATATAAAAACATAGTCACGTTAAATTAATATACATGTTAATGTTGGAGGAATATACGTTGCTGATTTTATTTCAGAAGCCCAGTTCCAAACTATTAAATATGTTTGATGTTCAAAGCTTTCAAACATGTTTTATAAAATCCAACTGCCTCCAAGCAACTGCCCCTGTTTCCTGGATAAACCACCCCCCAGTGCCGTGAACGTTTTCATCACAGCATGTTTCCTTGCTTTTGTTTCCCCTCATGGGGCGAACAGACCTTTAATTTGTGCTTTCCCGTCAGCAAATAGTGATTTTATCATTTCCAGCAGAGAGACGTCATTATTTTTACCGCAGTTCTGCAAATGCCAGACGAATGTTGTCTTTTTTCCCTCCACTAAATCTAATAGCTTTAATTACTTGTAACTTTGAATAATATAGTTTGCCTTGCCTTTTCTATTTAATGAAAACCATTTATCTCCAATTAGGGTTATTAATGAACCCTTCGATTGCCTGGAAAATTTTAATCCGGTCTTTTACTCAACTCAACTTTATTTATAAAGCACTTTAAAACTGTAGCTGACACAAAGTGCTGACCGTGTGTATATTAAAACATAAATAAAAATAGGTAACATAAATTCAGAAGATGCCATATCCCTGTAGCGAAATAAACTATTTCTAACTAAAGAATGAGCATCTTTAGCTTATCTGTCGCTTGTAAAGAAATATGAAAATGATGCTGTGGATAGCTGGTAGAAGATGCGCTTCAGAAATAGCCATCGCTCTATTCTTATTTTTTAACCAGTTACCATGGAAACTCCAAAAAAAAAAAAAGCAGTCCCAAAATATATTGATCACATTATAACCCAACATTGGATTAACCGAAAAATGTTGGCTGAAAGGAGAATATAATTTTTGTATGGACAGTAATGTTTATTGAACTGCTGTAAATGCAACAACCCTACAGCATCAGCAGAAGTAGTAGTAGTAGTAGTAGTCGTAGTAATAGTAGAAGTAGTTCTCCCCCCCCCACTGCAGGAGAGCATAATCACATCTGCACCTCCATGTGTGTGTCAGACGTGTCTCCGGTTTGACCTGGACAGCACGGTGTGGAGCGCCAAGCAGCAGATCATCTGCTCCCTCAGCGAGTCTCTGTGGGACGTCTACAACTATGGCCTCTTCCAGCCGGCTGGAGAAGGACGGGACGCCAAGTTCCTGGAGGAGGAGCGTGCTCTGCGATATCACTCTCAGTCCTTTGAGAAAGGGGTGCCTTACCTGGAGGTATGGAGGTAGAAATGACGTGAAAGTGACTTAGTTTTATTAGCTACATTTGATATTTGTGGCTTGTATTTTATTTATTTTTTTACAGAAGTTACCCATGAGGGATAATTGAAGTATTTTTTCTTCTTCTACATACAAGTTATTCAGTAATTCATTGCATGTTCTCTAAAATAAATCACCAAAATGACATCAATCAGCAGCTCTAATGTCTTGTGTACTTTTCTGCTAGATTGGTTTTCATTCCTTTCAGGGCTCTTTGAATACATTTCTCAGAGATGGCTTTTTGTTGCCGCATTAAATACAGTAAATTAGTTGCACATAAATTATGATAAAAACAATAACTAGCTGAAGGATTTGATTACTTTTCGACATTATGTAACTCACAAATGACACTACATATCAATTTGTTTTATAAAGTGAGCTACCCATTGCTTCCCTGTTGGTGAATAATTATCTCACAGCGCCCTCTGCTGGTGCAGCGGCGGAAACCGTTGATGAGCTGGGTCTGGGAGATGCTGAAGGAGAATCAACACTCAAAAAAGGGCTTGGTTTTATGGCCAAGTTCCAGATGAATAAGTCTCTGAGCTGTTGCCTGCATATAATTTACATTTACCAAAAAAAAAGATGCTTTGAAAACAGAACATTTCTGCTATCAGAATGTCAGCTGCTAAACTCTCTTGTAACTTGTGATGGTTACAGTGAAACTTTTTGTGATGAGGCTTATTAGGGTGGCCTTTATGCGCTATAATGTTTAATCAGCATCTTAATATGCTACACCTGTCAGGTGGATCGATTATCTGGATCAAGAGCAAATACTCGCTGACACGGCTTCAAGCAAATTTGTGAATATAATTTGAGGGTAATATGTCTTGTATATGAACAGACTTGGTCTTCGATCATTTCCTTTGCCTCGTTGAAATGTACACCCCCTCTGATCAGGAAGAAGCCTTCACCTTATCAGTTAACAAAATTCATGATGCTTATAATAATTAATTTCTCAAAAAGTGAAAGCCTTCAAACAAAAATGTTATTTTTTATATCTTGTAAAACACTAAAGTCCTGATTTATAGCACACATTTTTTTTATTCTGATGCTTCAGCATCAATAAACTGAGATGTGTTGCAGTGTGATGATTCATTCTTTTCACACATCTTTTTCTGTTTCTCAGTTTAGGTACAAAACCAGAGTTTACAAACAGACGAATCTGGATGAAAAGGCTCTCTCCAAACTCAGTACAAAGGTATCTTCTCTTTTCTGTGGAACATTGCTGGTGAACAGTATTCATATCCACTCAGTAACATCTGTGACACCCCCCACTCCTCCCACTCAGGCCAGCCTGAAAAAGTTCATGGATTACATTCAGACTGGAACAATCGAAAGAATGGCAAAAGTCCTTGATAAAGGCCTTGATCCGAATTTCCATGACCCTGACAGTGGAGGTGAGTTTGACACAAACCATGTGTTTAATTCCACTTTGGAAAAATACATTTTCAAAGACCATCGGAATTTTCATTTCCTCCTCTCAACCTGCCACCTTCTCCAACAAGAGACCCTCCTGTCATTGGCTGTGCAGCCTGGCCTCCCGGTGGAGGGTATCAGGATGCTGGTTCAGGGTGGGGCTCACCTGGATTTCAGAAACAGAGATGGCTTGACGCCGGTGCACAAAGCTGTCCGGGTTCACAATCACGCTGGGCTACTGGTGAGGACGCAGACATGCAGACCACAGACTCCCTCAATCCACATGAAGCTATTATAAGATCCTAATTATATTATTTATTTTATAAAAACATTTTGGTCCTACCAGGCTCTCCTGTCTCTCGGAGCGTCTCCAAACTACAGAGACCGCTGTGGCCTGACCCCGCTGTACCACACCGTACTGACAGGGGGCGACACTTCCTGCTGTGAGACCTTGCTGTACCACAGGGCGAGACTGGGGACAAGGAATGAGAATGGTGGGGATGAGTCCCATCAGGTACCAGAGGACAGTTGGATATTTTAGAGGCACAATAATCTTTAGAAAACATTATTATTTTTATCTCGGTCACCTTCTTTGTCTCCCTTGTGTAAACACTTCAGCAATGCACCAGCATTCCTCTCATCTTTGTGGTTTGTGTCGCGTCCCATCATCCTTCATTTTCTCAAAGGTCCATTCACTCTGTGCCTTCCTCGCTCATCTCTCCTTCCTCTCCTCCTCCTCCTCTTTTTTTCCCCATAGCCCAGGGATGAAGAGGAGATTGGAATGGAAGAAGTGCATAAGGTACCCTTCATCCTCCCATATCATCAAAACCACCAGCCTTTCCGAAACAACGCAGTTCAGAATCATGATATGATTTTTTTTTAAGTAGATAATCTGGGTGGCCACTGACTTCCCTAAAACTTGTTTAGCTTTGGGTCATCTGAAGATGATCCTGTGTAGAAAGAGCATTCAACATGATCTCTTTCTCACTGCAGACATGGGTGCATTGCCTACATGATGTCTTCACAATATTCTAGTAAACATACTTTTGTGCTGCAAGCCTGTTTGATTTGTTTCCTTTCTTTATTTTCTGTCTCCTGATATTTCAGTCGGATAATATGAGGAACCCTCGCAGGCTGCTGAGGGCTAATTTCTGTTATTTTACTGTGTTTTGTTTCCTTTCTTTTCCAACACGGTGCAATGTAATTATGAGTAATTATGTATCTAAATGTGGATGTAGGACATATTATTTCCCTTTCTTTGTCCTATCTTAACAATCGCTTTCACCCTTCCCCCCGTTTTGTGCTGATACTGTCCGATATGAAAATCTCACTCTCCTCACTTTATCTGACAATCTGTGGGCATTTCTTTCGCACTCTCGATGTCGAAAGGCGTGCCAGAATGGCTTCTCCCAGCACTTGGAGCATCTGCTGTTTTATGGGGCAGATACCTCGTCTCAAAATGCCTCAGGGAATACTGCCCTACACATATGTGCCCTGTACAACCAGGCAAGTATGGAAATATCCCTTATATGAAACTGGAGTCGTCTTAATTTTCCTGCTGCTGGTGTCACGTTTTCCTGTCTGGATGATCAGGAGAGCTGCGTCCGCGTTCTTCTCTACAGGGGAGCAAATAAGGAGGCCAAGAACAAGCATGGCCAGACTCCTTTTCAGGTGAGGAACTCGGTGCTCTGCGCATTTTTGTCATGCTTTCAAAGCGGCAGGGCATTTGTGGAGTAGCATTGACCCAAATCAAATCTAAATGAGACTACACAATAAATTAATAATAAGAAGTATCTACAACAAATAGCATTTTATGTTGTTTTCCCCTTTTTTGCAGTTAGCTATAATGTCTGGTCACTTTGAACTCGGGGAAATCTTCAAAAACCACAAAGATTCTGACGTCGGTAAGCGTTCATGCCAAGCAGCCTCCACTGAGGCTTCTTTGTGCATCTGTTCTTTGTACCCTCCTGACTCTATCATGCATTTGTCCAGTATTTTCCCTCCTTCCACCCTAACAATACTCGATTTCTCCCTCACTTTCATCCCATCCCTTCTCCCTCTCTTTCATCGGCCCTGATATCTCACCCTCCTATCTTCAGTTCCCTTTTTGGAATCACCGACGTACGTTCCCAGGCGAAGAGAGAGCACCCTCGCCCTGCCTCTCCCCTCCCTTCACGCCCACCCTCTGCTGCGTGCTAATAGTGAAAACGCCATGTCGCAGTCTGACCCTCTGGCCCTGCCCAACACGGCTGCAACCAATCCCAACCCAGCACAGGTACTGGGGAACATCAGGTGGATACTCTGATGATCTGTCTGATATTAGATAGAGCCGCCGATGTTGCTTTGGCTCTTCTGATTTGCAGTTATAGGTCATTGGACCAACTTTGACCCGCGTCTGAATACATGTGTATGAGACTTGGCGGTGTTTCTGCAGGGCCAGCGCAGGGCTTCCATCGGCGGGAGAAGCTCCAGCAGCCCCAGGAGTCGGACTCGCTCGCCGTCCAGAGGGAGAGGAGGCCAAAGCGATACAGAGGAGAGGCAGCGACAGCCAAGAGGCCGACAGGGGTGAGGAGTAAGCCATCTACTAACGGGGGGGCTATTCCAGTTACTCTCAGCTGTTTGCTGAAAAATTACTATTTGTGTCTCGGCTCCATACTATGAGCTATTTTTAACAGCAGAATGTCACAGAGGCCTGTTTTATTAAGATGCGGATTGAGACCGCCGTCCCACAGAGTCAATGAAAAACACAGGGAGGGGGTCACGGGCTGAAAGTGCATCTTAAATATCACACAGTTGTACAGTAGCTTCAGAGACAAGACTTGGAATCAAATGAAAATGATCAAATAAGGCTTTGTGAACGTTTGCAGCCGTGCTGGTGCCTCGCTGAGACGTTTAGTGAAGCTAAACGGCTGCATTTAAAATCCTCACAACTATTTTGTACATTTGTTTGCTGTTTACCATCTTAGTTTAGGGTTAGGATATGAACATAAGGAAGTTTATTCCACACACAGAGTACGGAGCTTTGGCCATAAACTAACTATAGTTTCTTTACATTTTGAAGGTATGTTCACCACTGAGATTAAAATAATTGATCTAATTTGGGCGTGGGTGGACCTAGAATTATTGTAACTAAGGGGGTTGAAGTATACGTCCAACATGAACAAACATTTCCTTTTTAATTAAGCTCTCTCTCTATATTTATATGCTTCTTTCCTTGTTCCAAAATCAGGTATTTACTTAGATAATCGCACACCAGCGTGTACATTTGTGAACCTCACATCACATTACTGTCACAATTTGTACAAGTTCTTTAGGATGCATTTAATTTTGACCTCCTTACCTGTTGCTGTTTCACTGCTGCCCTGGACTGGACATTGTCTGGTTATGTATGTCTTTTAACTGTCCAGCCTCTCGCTACGGGAGAGGATTTTGGCCCATTAATATCTATTTATTGTTAGAATTCAGGCTTTAAAACCAGAAACCTAAGATTTCAAAAGGTATATTTTGTTTTTAAAGTTCTGAGAGATTTTTCTTAATTCATTTCTTACTCTCAGAATTCATGCATTGTCATTAATGGTATCCTGAGTTGATTTTTTCAAGCACCAATATCCCTCCTCTGCTTCGTTCATTTCACACGGAATTACCCGTTTTCCTTTTTGACATTAACGTCCAGGTTGTGTACTTTTGACCATTACTGTTATACATAATTATGGCACCCTTCTTTCTTAGCAGCATGTACATACCTAACATATGGTGAGCACTGAACGTGTGCCGCTGTCAGTAAATACAGGATTGCAGCATGTTTTATTACTGTTGTTATGTTATCTCTGCTGCAGCAGGATAATCTGTCTGTCCTCTCACTTTGTCCCACCATTTTTTCTGCAGTGTGTTACCTAGTCTTATTTCTCGTTTTTGCACGAGGACTTGTCCCTTTCTCACCCTCTTCCTCACTCTGCAGGGCAACATCGGCAGGCAGCGGCGGAGGTCATATGAAGCGCTTGTACAGTGCAGTGCCAGGGCGGGTCTATGTGGTCGTTCGTGGTCACTCTGCCATTGGAGAGAGAGAGCTCTCCCTCAGTAAAGGGGACAAAGTTAAAGGTGCGCTAGATGGAGGCTAATGTCGCTGATGATAAAATATGACAGCATGAGAAAAGAAAAAATGTCCCACATTGGAGTAATAGATTAGTTATGTGATGTTATCAACTACAGGTAATTGAGATTAATCCTGAGAGTTCAAGGAGCTGAAATAAAATCTGATGATAATTTGAATCATCATGTACAATGTCGCATCCCCATCTATTTACATTTACATCTGTCTGTTTATCCATCAATCTGTCTCAGTGTTAACTGTAGGAGAAGGGGGATACTGGGAAGGAACGGCGAAAGGTCGAACGGGCTGGTTTCCTTCCGACTGTGTGGAAGAGGTGGCGGGTCTCAGCAAAGACGGTCGCTCAGGTAAGAACAGCCAGTGATTCAAATGTTCTCCTGTGCACAACCAATATTGCCTTTTGTGTATTTAAAATGTATTTTATGTTTTACGTACACATTTTTGTTTGAATTATTCACAAATAAATTGAAATAAATATCACACAGATTGGAAAAAAAGATCCTCTGAAAAAATATTATAGTAATACTATTCTATAAGTCACTGTACTATTAAATACCATATACGCAACATATCTTGTACTTGCGTTTGACTTATTTATAAAGACTCGATAATCCTTTCTTGAAAAAGATAGAACTGTCTTGACAGATGATTAAATTCTATCAAACACGTGTTTCCCTTCAGAGACGCGCAGTGAGAAAGCCAAGCGGAAGCTTTTCCGCAACGTCACAGTCGGCGCCTACGATGGCACTGATGGTCCCAGGTAAGAAAACTGAAGCTCACAACCAGCTACGGGTCAGAAAGCCATCTGTCGTCTCTGCACCCGTATGGTTTGCATTCAACTGGAAAGTATACTTGTGACGGTGATCATGTGTCAGACCATCTCTTTACCAGTGACTGCTGGGACAGGCCACTCCCCCCTGCAAATCTGATAGATTCCTGTTTAGAAAATAGATGGAACCAGGCCAGGCCCTTTTTGGTTTTTCTGGTGCAGTTTGAGCTGTGGGATGTGGGCAGCAACTGAACTGTGATGCTTGTGAGGTCACTAAAGGTGACTGGAACAGTTGGCACACATTTTCCCAGGTAGCAGGAGTCTCCCGTGTGCCGACGTGCTCGCTTGTTTCACCTATTGTATTTCTGACCCTCCTGTGTGCCGCTCGTTCCAGCTTTCTGCGGATCCCAAACAGCATTCTCTCGCTTTTGTTTTGCTGCATGGACACGTCAGCGCTGGAAGCACAAAGAGCCGCCATGTCATTCTCAGCCAGACAAACTCACTTGCTGTTTTGAGTCCTCCATAAACGGGCCTTTCTCTCCTCTCTCTGCTTAGACCAGCAGTGTGCAACTGCAGTTGTGTATTATGAAGCTATGCATGGGGGGGGGGGGGCATTTGAATGCATGTGGCGATGCCTGTGTGTGTTTCTGCATGCATCTACATCATCCTGCGGATGACTCATGTGGAGGCTGAAACATTGGTCAGATCCCCAGGCTTAAGGGAAGGACTTACCGGTCCCCGCACCGTGGATTTTACAGCCTCTTAGACATTGAAGCTGACATTGCCCTTGTGCTGAGCAGCTCTCACTATCATTCCAAAAAATAAAGAAAAAAAGCATTCCAACGAATGCAGCTGGGCCTGTGTTCTAAATGGGAATAGCAGTCTTTGGGGCTACATTACCTGTGCTAAGCTGGTTAAGCATAATTGCAGCGGCGTGGTGAAGTGGTGCTCAATTAAGAGCAAGGTGATCCAGCGCATGTTCCCTCTCTGCAGGGAGAATGTCAATTACTATTTCAGAGAAAAGGTGTTTGTCAGCCTGTGAGGTGATGACAGCTCGAGAGGAGAGGAGGGGAGGGGAGTGAGGAAGGGAAGATTGTCAGTAAATCCAGGGTGAGAGTCTCTGTTGGTATATCTGTGATTGAGCAGTCAGTGGATGTGCAAGTACAGTCTCACTCAGTCGCCTTCTATTCATTCCCATCCCCCGCATCTCCATCCCAACGGTCCAACTCACCATCTTCCTGATTATGCATCAAACCCCTCATCCCTTCATGTACCAGCACACACACCTTTTACTCTCTCCTCATTGTGACCATCGCTGGTATTGTCTTTCTTTCCTTCACATTATCCTTTTTCCCCATTTGAAGTATGTGAGCTGCAAACCGGCAGTCGCTCCTCGCCTATCTCGCTCTCGCTCTCGCGGCTCTCTCCGGCTGAGCTCTCGCTAGAGGGGGGGTGGTGGTGGGGGGTAGAGAGCGCTCAAGAGAGAGAGAGAGGAGGGGGGGGCACATGGCAATGGGGGGATGCGGAGAGAGCGATTTCTCTCTCTCCCTCTCTTCTTCGTGGCCATCACTGGGCCCCAGAAACAGGAGCGTGTGGTTCATTTACAGGTAGCGGCTGTTTCCTCATTCATTGGCTGGCTATGGATGTGAGGAGAGGACAATGGAGAGAGGGGAGAGGTAGATGATGCTATTGATAGGCCGTGCCTTTTCAAAGGCAGACTAATGAGCTATGTATTCCATGTGTGTGTGTGTGTCTCACATTGGTATTTTTCCCGTGCATGTGGATAGCTATGAGAGGAGAGTGGTTATTGAATGGAGACTCTGCAGCATGTTTATTTCTGTGTCCTCCTCCCGTGTGTGTGTGTGTGTCAGTGCATGAAATGTGCACATATTGAAGCATTTCAGTCAGACAGTGTGGTTGTATTTCGTTCTCTTCACGCTATGATTTATTTAAGCAAATATCTGTCATTCATCATGGCTTCTCATTTATTCGCCTTCTTTAAGATGGTCACTTCCCGTTATTTATGCGTCTCATTTTGTCATTACAAATGTGAGGCGTTTTTGATTCTTGCAAACGGATGAATGTGAATATAAGTCAAAAGTGGCAAGAGTGTGGTTTATTATTTATGATTGGGGTCATTTCTGTGCATGTGTGAATAAAATGTAAGTGGTTTCCACACATAAATGTGTTTATCATAGTTATTCATAGCTGTTGGAGTATGTCTCTGTGTACATATATATATTTATATGCGTGCAAATACCACATCTCCGTCCACAGTGTGTGTCACAAACATCATTCAAGGGCTTCATCTCTGTTGTGTGGCGCTCGTCCGTCCCCTCGGGGGGGGGGGGGGTACATAATGACTCTGGTCTCTCATAGGTGTCCGGCTTCCTTGCAGCCAGTTCAGCAAGAGCGTATTGCAGTATTATCCAGGGATGTTTGTGCCTTTATTAGCTCTAATAGATCAGACAGTAGTGGTCAACGCTTTAACTGTGCAAAAGGGGATCGGGTGCTTTTACGACGAGCCAGCCTGCAGCAGAGCTCCACTTGAGGGAGCAGGACCATGTTTCTCCACATGAAGAAGTGGGTGAATTAAGAGTCCGTCTACCCACTCTGTGTTACTTTGATCCTTAGTGAGGGAAAGCATGATGGAGGACAGGGTGAGAGAAAAAGGAATGAGGTGTGAGGAGCAGATGGTTGGAAGGCGGCTGTGCGTTGGCGAAACAGTAACATTGATGGAGAACACACAAGAGATGGACTTCGGTTGTGGCAACTAGCGATCGTCTGTTCAGTGCTAAACTTACGGCTTGGTGTCGAAGTCTGGCTCTTCAGGCCTGCAGGCCAGACGTGGCAGAGGCAGAATGAAATTGGAGAGATAGTATCCTCTGCAAAACATTCAAAATTCAAACCTGCTGTCTAACACTTTATGAAAACACTGCATTTTTAAATTATGTATCTTTTTGTAAGAACTTAAACTGCCAAATTACCCTGACTGCAGATTCTACTGATAGTTAAGGTTGGAGCCTTTGTTTGCAAACTAAGAATAAAGAGTGCCTGAAAGTTTTAACTCGGAGCCGGAAAAATATGAATGATATTTGCTGATTCTCAGCTTGAAACTTCTCATTTAAATGGGGGGAGGGACAGAAATGAGTCATGAGATCTGTGTGTGGCAGTGTAGCTTAGCTCTATACTGGAGAGCGGGTTGAAAAGCAGCTCGGCCAATGTCTCCAACATGGTTATAGAATAATGATGGGGTTTGGCTCTGCCAGCTGTTACACGAGCCCGACATCTGCCAAAAGAAACCTGGCCTCAACAGTGTCTGTGTGTTTTTACCCTCTCTGGCAAGCAGGAGGAGGGAGATTAAAGGCCTGTCTGAAGGGTCATGTGTGAAATGCAGTGGTGCACAAAAGCTGCGAGCTTCACCATAATGCAGCGTTTTGGGCGCACTTGGAAGTTTCCTTTGTCAGTGAAGTGTATGTGCAGTTATTTCTAATGCCCCCCCCCCCCCCCCAGGCCCAATGCTTGTCAGCTCGAGCTGGATTAGTCCATAGCATGAAGTGTCATCTCATATACTCTTCCCACCATTGTGACACTAACTGCATCCCTGCCATCAACCCTTTCGAGCACCAGCACTCTTGTGTGACATTCTCCAGCCAACCTGTGGTTTCATAATGTGATGCAGTATAGCTGTTTTCCACCTTCAGAAAAATGCTTTATTTGCATGACAATTAGGCCTTTCTATGACTGTAGATGTTATAGAGTGTGTTGGCAGTCGCTCTAATTCCCCAACCCTCTCACTTTTTCTCCCATCTCTCTCCATCTCCCCCGTTGGCCTCCCCTCTGCTCCCTCGACTCTGTTCAAGTGACTACATCATTAAGGAGAAAACAGTGCTCCTACAGAAGAAAGACAATGAGGGCTTTGGCTTTGTGCTCAGGGGAGCCAAAGGTGAGCCTCTTCTCTGACACTCCCCACAGTTTCCTGTCTCCTCAGATTTCTAAATCTCAAATGCTGTTTTTAGCATTTTATCTATTTATCCCCTCCCTCGATTTCAAACCTGTGTTCTTGCCGTCCACTCCTGTTCCCTTTCGACTTGACCCTGGCAGCTCAGACGCCCATAGAGGAATTCACTCCGACGCCAGCGTTCCCTGCGCTGCAGTACCTGGAGTCGGTCGATGAGGGGGGCGTGGCTTGGAGGGCGGGCTTGAGGATGGGCGATTTCCTCATTGAGGTAAGGACAAGATGTGTGGAGGCATTGCATCCACAAAGTCACAAATCATCATCAATAATTGATGCACTGGGTCCATTTGGTTGGCTGGCGTACATGTCTTTTTCTAAAATCACAGATAAGTGTTTGGGAACTTTGTTAACTTGTGGAAAAAGGGTATAATATGGGACCATTAACAGATGTTTTGTTCCTTTTCTGTAGTCACGGTTCTGTCTGCAGTTTTTAATCCTTCAAAGTACGGATGGAGCATTTTAAAATAAAAATTGAAAGTTCATCATCCATCAGCAACTCTCAGGTAGCAATTGGTACAATTTGGCATGAGAGGTCAAATTAAAGAAAGTTGGTTGTTAGAGCTCTATTTAAGATGACTCTTACAGCTAATTAGCCCTGAGCCTAACATGAGTCACTCAAGGAGCTGACTCAAACTTTGACTTATTACTGTTCCTGCCAGGATTGCTGGTGCACTCATCCAAAACACTACACAATTATTAGCAGTATGTTTGAAGATGAATCATAAAAACTAACATCATATGCCAAACATTGGAATGCTGCATCGCCATTGTGAGCATGTAGACTATTACAAACTCTGTCTTTATTCCCTTCAGGAAGGCTTTCTTCTTTTTTTTTTTCATCAAATCAACTCATTAATTCTCTCTGTGTGATCAGGTGAACAGCCAGAATGTGGTGAAGGTCGGCCACCGGCAGGTGGTCAACATGATCCGGCAGGGCGGCAACAGCCTCATGGTAAAAGTCGTGATGGTTTCTCGAAACCCTGAATTGGAGGACACGGCTCGGAAAAGGGGTAAGAGTCGGGTTTTCCTCATTTGTCATTTCCATCCTATGTTTATGATTTGACAAGAAAGCCTTCACTGCATGTTTACTTCACTCTAAAAGCCTGCAATGTGGTTGTCATTGGTGACTGCATATTTATGCAAGAATACTAAACATTAAATCTGCATTTGGCTGGCTTCCATTGGCAGCCCCGCAGCAGACCAAAAGACTAACTCCTCCTGCCATTGCCCTACGCTCCAAGTCAATGACATCAGAGCTGGAAGACATGGGTAAGACAACAGAGGGGACAAATGACTTAATGCACAGAACAAAGAGGGGGGTAGAGGGTAGGCGTCTGGTAAGAAATTAAAAATAAATCAGGTTTGAGTCATCCACAGTTCACATTACAAAATAGCTTTTCGGGATGGCTTGCAGTTTCTCTGCAGCCTGATGGTACAGTATTGTAACTATATTATGGGAAATCTCGATTCATTTACACTTTAGATATTCTCTGTGAAGAGGAAAGGTGATAATTAAATACCTGCATGTTGTTAAAATGATACTTTTCTGACGTCATCAGTTACAAACTGCTTTTTGTTCTTCTTTTTTTTTCTGAATAAAATGTGCTGCATCTAGTGGAGAAAGGTGGGAGAATCACAGATTTGCGTGTCCCCATTCTCATTTCAGTCCTCATCACCATCCCTCTCATCACACGAGTGTACACACCATCACATGTGTCTCAGTATGTATTTCATCCTCGCATCTGTTTATTGCACATAGAAACGCAGCACTTCTAGTGACACTTAATTTCTGCTTCCCGAATTATGCATGCTCCAGCTGCCTCTCCGTGGAAAAAGAAAGCAGGTGAATATCAGTCTTTATCATTACCCCTATCAGCCCCAGAGCTTTAATTAAAAACAGTCTATTTGATGCTGTTTTTTATCTCCTTCTTTTTCAGAATACGACTCCTCTCAGGGTCCTGATAAGAAGAGGACGGTCTATCAGATGGCACTAAGTAAAAAAAAAAAACTCTCAACCCTACTGTCGTGATGTAAAAGGTGGCAGGAGGGCGCTCACTGAAATCCACCTTGCTTTTTTGCCTTTATTCTATGCTGCCTTGTCATTATTTATTTACGTTTCTTTTTCTGCCCTCCCCATACTCTGTTTTCATTTTAGACAAACTGGACGAAATCTTGGCTGCGGCCCAGCACACTATTACAACCGACAACCAGGGTCAGAGGGGTCACGGAGGCAAGAGGGACCGGAGCAAGAGCATCGTTCCCAACGTCTCCAGTGAGGTACAACTGGGAAATGGAATGTCATTTCTGTAACTTCCCGTCCCTAAAGACACCATTTTTAAACCTGCAAAATATTTAACAGATACTTACCGGTAATAGTTAGAGACATGCATGCTAGCACGGCCAGACCAGATTCACATATACTGCTCTAGATGCTATTAGATATTTAGTCATGGAAGTGACTAATGTTAGCAAAAAAAAGTATCTGTATAGAAGATTGATTTTCAGATTTTTATGTTATATTTTCTTGCCCTCACTGCACTTTATAAAAAATGATTTCTGATGGACCTCCCACACCAAAATATTTATTTGTGTCTGAGTCATGTTGTGTCCATTTGACTGTTTCCTGATGCACTGATTCTTGTAAAGACGGCTTCCTCCATTTTCCATTATACTTTATAGTAATATTAGTTGAACAACTCGTACCAGTTTGACAGCATTATTGATCATATCAGAGTGATGGCCTCCTCTGAACTTCCTTCTTTTCTACTCTCTTTTTGTTGTTGAACCCTGAAGCAGCCCTATGAGCAGCAGGCGTCAGGGACCATGGTGCAGCATGGACCAGGTTTTGGCTACAACCAAGCTCACTTTCAACCAGGCCACGGCCAGCATGCAGTCATGATGCGTCAGAAATCTATTGGTAACAACATTTATCATAGAGAAATTTTCTTCCGGCTAGATTTAGGGGTTTCTGATTTTAACCACTTGTCTAATTATTCTCAGGCATCACCGAGGAAGAAAGGCAATATCTTCACCCGCCTGCTATGAAACTGGCTCGTAGTCTATCAGTGCCAGGACCAGAGGAAATTCCCCCGCCTCCTAATACATCTGCTCCAGAACCTCCCTTATCTGCAGGCCCTCATCCTTTGAGAGGGCCTGCTATGCCCATCCCACCAGTATCTCATGCCCACTACCAACTCCACTCCCAGCCAGGTCATCCCACTCAAACAGGCTGGGAAAGGGGAGGGCCGAGTGGAATAAACCAGCAAGGCATGGTCCCCACGCTCCGCAGACAATCTGAAGGACCTTGTGCCAGAGACCCAGAGGTGCCCAGGAGAGGTGGGGGCAAAATGGGAGGGTTACGGAGAGGCCACAGCAGCGCTACGCCACCAACAAGTGCAAAGCCTAAGACACAACAAGCCCCGCAACATCATCCGCATATGGGCAACAGAGATCCGGGTGGAGCGGTTGGCAGGGGCGCAGCCAGGAGGGGTGGTCGAGGAGCTCTGATGAAGCAGTCAAAAGTAGAAGATGGGTTGAGGCAGCACAGAGGAAAAGGAGGCGCAGCCAAGGAGAAGAGCTCCATCCCAATCCCCACCATCATTGTTAAAGCACCCTCCACCAGCAGCAGTGGCAGAAGCAGTCAGGGTAGCAGCATGGAAGCTGAACCCTCTCATGATGCAGAAGACCACACCTCAGCAGAGGCAAGCTCAGACAGCCCCAATGCCAGTCTACCGTCACCCCTCAGCCCCTTACCTCCTCAGCCCCTCACAACTGCTGCCTTGCCTTTATCAACTGTTGCTGCTCCTGTCTCCCCACAGCAAAACCTGGAAAACCTGGATTACACTTCATCGTTTGGTCGGACCTTTGGAGGAGGAGGAGCGCGCAGGGAGAGAGAACGTTTCCGAGATATGAGGAGAAAGAGCGCTTCTTTCTTTCTCTCATCCGAGGAGGACATCCAAGGAGAAGCAGGCGGGGGAGCAGGGGAGGGAGGAGGGACACTAGGGGCAAAGATTCAGCCTTTACAGGGCTCGCAAATGGAAGTACCCACCCCTCGTCTCAGGCCCTCCAAATCTATCGATGAGGGAATGTTTTCTGGAGACAGCTTTGTCCACTATTCCAGCAGCATGCCTCCAGCATTTGGCCTGCCTGAGTATTCCTCCCCTATGTTTGATTGCCAGCCAAAGTCAGCTCCCTCAATGTATGGCACCCACCATACGACTACTTTCATCCACCCACTTACCGGTAAAGTTCTGGACCCCTCGTCCCCACTTGGCTTGGCCCTAGCTGCAAGAGAAAGAGCCTTAAAAGATGACCGCAGGACTCGCAAAGAGGAAAGACATTTTGGTCGGCAGCTGTCTACAGTAGCAGCCTTCCCAACACCAGTTCAGACCCAAACGTCTTCGCTTTTTGCAACCCCGACACAGTCAGCCTACCCTTCCCCAGTGTCCCTCCACCACAGCACCCCCAGCGCAACCACATCACCTGCATCTTTGAGTCGACCACAGTCACCAAGGATATTGCGCTTGGGAGGAGGAGGAGGAGAGAGGATGGAAAGAGAAAAGGAGGGAGGACCCAGGGAGGGTCTTAGAGTTCGTTTCTCAGAGGACAGAACCAGTCAATATCCAACACAGAATTACCCACAGAGCCACGGGGAGAGGGAGAGAGACAAAGTGATGTATGATAGTCGATCTGCTCCACCCACACAGCCTCCTCCACCTCCGGCTCAGCCTGCGCCCCGGCGACCCTCTTTTCTTCAGATGGACAGCACACCCCAGACCAGCTACATCCCTCAGTACACTGTCCCAACAGCCCCGGCACAAAACCATGAAGCTATGGCGGAAACAAGAGCAGGGACTGGTGGAGGTCTAGGACTGATGGTTCTCCCTCCACCAGCTCCTTCAATTGATGCAGATGATGAGTTTGTTTTTGCAGATCCCTTGCCCCCTCCTATACAATTTGCTAATGGTAAGAACGAGAGAATCCAGGAGTTCACTCGGTCGCATCAACGCCGGAGTCAAATCACTGCTGATGCACCTCCCCCACCCCCTCCTCCAACTACGAAGCCCACATATACAGCCCAACCCTCCCCACAAGGTGGTGACTCTGCTGCCTCCAGCCTTACCTCCTACGACAGTGAGGTGGCCAACCTTACCCAATCAGCTCTATCTCCATCTTATCCATCACCGCAGATGTTTCCCCCTTCCTCCACTACGACCACCACCACCACCACTACTGCAGCGTTACCTTCTACGTCACTACACAGACCCCAGCCCATGTCCCATTCTCACCCTTATTACAGCGGCTCTGATGACTCCTCAGCAAGGGGTCACACACCAATTCAGGACAGAGGCGCAGCTGCACTCACCGCCATCATGACCTATGCTACACCAACCATAACAGCATCTGCTGCAGCTTCACCATCATCATCCTCTGACTACAACATAACCACTGCTGGACCCAAGGCTAGCCTCGGTGCAGGGGTTAAAGCTTCTGACCAGGCTCAACCCCCTACTATCATGCCCAAGAGTGGAGACTGGCAAGATCCCGTGGTGGATTCTGGTATAGAGGAGCTGGACAGTCACAGCAGTAGTGACCACCATTTAGAAATGCTGGGATTGAGTGGGGTGAGAGGAGGTGAACAGGATACAGGCACAACCTTCTCAGGTGGGCAAACATTTGAGGTGCACAGCACCAAACGGGCACATCCTGTGTTTCCAAAGATGACTCACCACAAGGAGGGAGGAGGAAGGGGCCCTCCTATAGCACTCCGTAGGCAGAACAGCATCAACCCTCCTCCTTTGCAGTTGCAGAGAGAGATCAACCCAGACGATGCCAGGTTTGATGGCGTCCTTGCAAATGAAAAGCGATTCAAGCAGAGCCAATCTAGACTTGAGGATGGCTTTACCTCTGCTCTGGCCGCCTGCATAGATAGACCCATGGACTCGCGGTCAGTGGGCTGGATTGAGGTTGGGGACCATAAGTTGGTCGGGGGCCGAGTGCAGAGAGACGGTGTGATTTTGGAAGGCCGCAGACTTCCTTCTGCACTTTCAGGTGTGAAAGCAAGCATGATCAATGAATTAAGCTCTAAGCTGCAACAGATGAGTAGCATGAAGAGTATGGATGACTGGAGCCACACTCCGAAGTCTCCCATCTTGCATAGGTTTGTTTTGTTTCATTAGTCTATTGAAATGAGAGTTTTGCAGATCATCCTATTTTAACCTGGTTTGGGGGTTCTTTTTGTGTGTCTTTCAGGTATTCCGCTGATTTCAGTGACGTATTTCACAGCCCGCCTTCCGGCCGGTCCACCTCACCATTGCCGACCTCCTCCCCACAGCATCGTCAGATCCTGCCACCAAATCTATCAGCTACCCCTTCTGTCTCTCCGTCTCATCATGTCCCAGTTCAGTCTAACTGGACCCGCTCCCCATCTCCACAGATGCCTTCCTCCCCAGTTCATTCACATCCGCCACATTCCCCGACATACTGTCCATACCCAACTTCTCCGAAGCATAGGTCCAAAATGCGCCGACAGACTTTTGATTTTCAGTGTGGTCCCATCAAGGAGATGCGGTCTTCAGTCTCTCGACGCCGGGCTCCTAGTCCTCTCATCTACAGCAGTGAACAACCAAGCCCAACCCCTCCTAGACCTTCTTCTCTTCCCATCCTTCCAAGTACACCCGTCTACAACAACCCCTTTGACTTCCCTGGGCCCCTTACTCCTCCTTCACCTGGCCTTCCATTAGGAGATACCTACAAGACTTCAACTACTCCACTGTTCTCCCCATCTGGGGTCTCAAGTCCAAACCCCCTACTTGTCTCTCGCTCTCTCTCCCCCACCCATTTTCTCTCTGGTGCATCCTCACCCATACATTTGCCCCCAAGCCCATCCTGCCTCAATTTTCCCCACCTCACCCCTCCTCCACCAGCCAAACCCTTTGCAGTCAAACCTCTGCCCTTCTGGACCAAGTATGATGTGGCGGACTGGCTAGCTTATCTAAACCTGGGTGAACACATAGAGCGTTTTATAGACAATGAGATAGATGGGTCACATCTACCTTCGCTCACCAAGGATGACTTCTTGGACCTCGGAGTGACACGTGTGGGACACCGAATGAATATCGAGAGGGCGCTGAAGAAACTTACCGACAGGTGAGGGAGGACTAATAGACACGGGAACATGTAGAAGCAAAGTGGCCAAACGTTCGACAAGGAAGCGCCACATGGTGGAGGAACGTCAGTGTCTCGTTACTTCTACGCAAGCTAGACAGATTACCCCTTTTTTGTTTATCTGATCCATAAAGTTATCTCATCTTCCAGCAATCCCTTTTTCTTTAATAACCAGATTTATCAACCCTATTCAGTTTGCATGTCTTTAATTTAAAGCCTTTCTTATTCTTTCATTTGCCCTCCTTCTCTCCCTGTATAGGCAGCTCTTTTTATTTGCATTTCACAACTTCTACCCAGGACACAGACTGAAAGAGTGAATGGGTGATTCAGAGATGAAAGACGGATGGGGGGGGGGGGGGGGGGTAAATTGTCAAAGATGAACAATAGCAGGAGGATATGCAAGACGAGAACAGTGGACATCAAGAAGCTGTGTTAACTCCCCACAAATGCAGCCATTGTGTCTTCTTGCAAATCCGCTGCACATTTAGAGAAAGCAGTTTATAGATTTTTGTGATTGTATGTAAAGAAAGAGATGAAGAAATGAAGACTATCATGAAACTTTTGAATATATTTGGTGGACAGATATTTAATTTATTTACAGATTTGTGCTGCAAAGGACTCAGCCACAGACACTATTACAGTATTCTCACACACGTGGATGCTTATTCCATCTGCTGCTTAAAGGGTTAACCCCAGTAAAGTATTACTGGATGTGAGTGAGCCAGAAACTGTTGTGAACAAACAGCTAAGAGTCACATCAATTTTGTAGCTTTAAGATCAGACTATCGTATGGCTGTGAGTAATGGATCCAAAGTCAGCATATGAGAGGAAGGGTTATGTTTGGAAAATGCTGAAAAACGATAGTATTTTTTTATATACCCATATATGAATATATTTATCATATTCCCCAAAATTATACCCCGATAATCTTTGTCTGTGCGTACTTTGCAAGCACTGAATATATCTTGCGGCTTACATTATTAGTAGAACCATTTGTTTTGTACGAAGTGCTGATCACAATCATCCATTTCAAACTTTTCAGGGTATTTTTATCTATTGAATTCAAGTAGTGCTTAATGAGAACGTACAAATATTGACCGATTATTGTCGTGAAATGACCTTTTGTTATTCTCCTGTTTGCTCTATAGAATGGAGAAGAATTGCTAATGAAACATCCAAAATGATTTTTGTACCATTTGAAACTGCAAAACTTTATTGATGTTTATGGCCATAGCACAGGACAAGGGATGGATCCGTCCTGTTTGTTGCCATGGTGTTGACCGCCCTCTCTCACACAGCAGCAGAGATCAAAAAGGGCTTTCCCTGCTTCTCCATCTGCTTCAACATCTTCTTCCTCAATCTTCAGCCTCTATGAGTGTTCAGCCTGCATTGGTGACCAAATGCTTTCTTTGGCCTGTGCCCTTCTCCTTTTAATGCTTTCCCCAAAAACATTATTACATTGATCCAAAAAAATGTTTTTTTTTTACTAGTTGACAATCTAAATTTGTTATCTGTTCTACAAATCGGTATCATTGAGAATATTCTGAACAAAATTTAAAAAACAAAAATTTCAGAATGATAACTTTATAGTTAATTCTCTGTCACACAGAGGCGAGTACGAGTGCCATAGGTTCTTTAAATATACCAATTTAACCATTCCCTCCAGTGAATCCAACTGTAAGGCAAAAACACACCCTTCATAGATCTGTATGTAATTATGACTACAATGGTAACATTAAAATATTGTGTATTAAAATGATAATATTAAGATGTTCACATTTTTAAGAATCTGTCTTCCATATAGTGTGGCCAACGTCTCTGAAGCATTTTGTTCATGTTTCATTTGGGTTTTCTGTAAATGCTTGCTATTCTGCTGACCCCGCGGTGACCCCTGTGAAGCTGACGTGCGTTAGTTAATGCATCTTCTCTCTATATGAGTTTAAAGTTAGAACTGTATTCTCAAGCTGAGCTTCCTCAATGCTACATCATGATGGACTGTCTTGAGGTAAAAGGACTGAGCAGGCGGGTAGAAAGCATCACATAGCATCACAAAAAAAAAAAGTATTTTAGATCTAGTGAAATGCATAATGAATATGACTATATACAATATGACCAGAACTATGAAGAGATTAAAGGTATTTATATAAATATTTTTCCTTTAAAATGCAGTATGTACTGAGAAACATTACGATAGAGGTGCAACTAAGGTGTTGAAATAAATGCTAAATTAAATTTTAATCTTGTCATGCTTTTCAATGCTTCTTTAATTTCCCTGTTCAAATAGATTGCAAAATTGATTCTGTTGTTGAAAATGTTGTGTTTGAACTGAGTCCTAGAGCAGTGGCTCGTCTCAACCCTGTGCTGCTTGAACGCAGCATTGTTTTCAGGATAATTTCCCCATCAGACTCGGTGAGCTAATGGGACAAAGAGTAGAGCTCGTGTGGAGAGAGAAGATGAAGTGGTTCAGTTCAAAGCAAACAGTGGCCGCACCCATGCAGAAAAATGAAAGACATTTGCAAGGCACTTAAAACAAAGAAAAAACATCTCAAACTTAGAGAAATGTGTTATTTGGCTTTCTTTTTCTCAAGATGGAATTTCCTCTTAATTACAAGAGCACAGAATACCATCAGCAAGTATTTGAATTTGTTGTGTAACTCATTTAATCAGGTTCTTCCTTTAATTTGTCACCCATAATGTGCACTTTCAGTGGAAGGTGAGAAAACGGGACTGTTCTGGAAACTCTTGAAGCATATTTTTCCTACACTGCAACCAAAACAAACAAAAAATCCGCTGAATTTTTTGCTGCATGACCGGAGATGATAAAGAAAGGGTGGAGGCATGGCTCTGTTGCTCAAAATGGGAGGGGAATACAAGAACCATAATGCGTTGCAGCTCAATAGACGCTCTGGCTGGCGCTGTTCTTGGTTTTTACTTATCTGTTGTGAAATAGGAAACAGTATGGCAGCCAGTTGGCAACCAGTCATCTTGCATTACTGCTCCTCAGCACCCAAAAATATATTTTTTAAACATTTTATAGGGAACTAGAAAATAGACAATGACGACTCACAAATGGCAGTAATAAATCCCACCTAAGGTTGGCGAATACAAAATGTGAGCTCCTTAAGATGAGATAAAACTCATGATCTGGGGGAATTGCACAACTGAACCTTGTAGAAAATGTAACTTCAGGGATTGTTAAAAGTTGAGTGCAATGATCCCATTACTTCATGCAAAGCACAACGTGGCCTTCCTTTGAACATCCTTACATGGAACTAAGGTGGCCGTCGTTCACGTTTAATGTCCAGTCTAATACAAAGAACAGTAAATCCCATCATCAGAGAACCTGTTATTTCTATACCCGAGGAGAGAGGTAGGTCAAGGGAACCGCCTCCTCTCCCACTGTCACACACACACACACACACACTAATACGCTCGCATGACTCTATGCCACGATGACACCATTATAAAGTCTAAATGGTTTGGCATCTGATTAGCACCTTACTGGGAGAGAGGGGAGGGACAGACAGGGAGAGAGAGAGGGAGGGGGTTTCTTCCAGCTGTTCTAATAGCAGAGAGGCCAGTAAGTAAGAGGGGCATAGTCAAAAAGAATTATATACAGCGTGATGGAGGACGCCAATGAGCAAAAGAAGCAAGGCATGATCATAAAGTAGGGCACTGAAGAGAAAGAACAGGAAAAGTTCATCCTGGCATGACTGGGAATTAAAATATCCAAAGTAGCAGGAGAGGCGTGTGAGCAAGGTGAGTTTCTGCCTCCCTCGTTGTTTGCCCCGAAGCCATTTAGCATCGGAGTGATTACAATGCAAATGTGCTATAGTTTGTTTAGTATTTTTTTCTTCATGCGTGAGAGCATTGTCTCAGTGCCTCACGCCCACTTCTAAACTCCAGTGTGTGTGTGTGTGTGTGTGTGTGTGTGTGTGTGTGTGTGTGTGTAACTTTAAATGCCAAGGGAGAACTGGGTCAGAGAGAGGAGAGAGGGAAGCATGTGTTCAGTGGAGGGAAGGCACACTGAGGGAGGGGGAGACGGACTGAGAAATGGAGAGAACTCTTTACCAAGCCCTTGAAATGCAGTAACAAGTGGTCACTTGAGTAATCACTGGTGATTCAGAGAGAAATGTAAGTGTTGGTTTCTCCCTGGCATGATTGTTCTGTTGTCCCTTTTTGCTTTCTTATCGGTTTGTTAACATTAAAATGATTTGCTGTGAACGCTTCCTGCGTGACGAAATGAGGTAAAGCGTCAAACCTTTGCCTCTGCATGGGCAAGAACAGAATCAGACTGAAGGTCAAGGCTAAAAGTGAACTCCATCATGTTTTCAACAGTGCCGTACGCCGTCACCACTGTGTCCGGCAGAAATCAGTCTTAACGGGACCGCATCCTTTGCGTGTTTGTGCATGCATCATTCCTCAAATGTACCCACCTCTTTTTACAAGTTTTTTTTTACCCCTTGTAAAGTCATAAATCTTTCACTCTCGAGGCTTTCATCTCTGAGCCGAATGGCAGGAGGAGTCGGAGTGGAAGAGGCCTCGTGTTAGACAGACCAAAGGGAAAGATGACCTTTCCTTGCTGGTTTATTTTGGGAAGTCAACAGGAAGAATGCCGGAGCAGCTGTTCTATTCCTGCAGGCAGATCCCACCCCTGTGAATTCCAGTCTGACGCTGCAGCGGCACTCCCCTTACTCACACGGAGTGTTTGGATGTATCCAAGCACTTGCATTTATAATGTAAATAATACATCATCGGGATCATCTAAGTTGTTATGGTAATAAACTGAGCAACATACACACAAGTTTTCCCATATTAGAGATTCCTGCCATGCAAGGAGGACAGCGCTGCTTGTGAGGAATTCCGCTTGTATCTGCACAGCTGCCTAAAGCTCTCTTTCCTTTCCTGCTATGCATCTCAACCAGCAACGCCCTAACCTTCATACAAACAGTCCTCTCTTTCTTTCTAAGACAGATAAGTTCACAATAATGGCAAGTCTTCCTAAAGAGCCACCTGAGAATCCCAAGAAGCAGAGCTTCTGGATGGTGAGGATTAGACTCACGGACACCCAACCAATTTCATTACCGGGGTCTTGGTGAAGCTTTTTATTGTACATATTAACACCGGGTTTTTTTTCTTCCTCCCAGCCGGGGAAATATGCGAGCACAGTCCACCGAACTGAGCAATCCTTCCAGGCATGCAATGACATCGTGGCCTGCTTTGTGGAGAGGGCAAAGGTGGAGAAACAGTACGCCCAGCAGCTCAGCCAGTGGAGCAGCAAGTGGAAGTCCATAGTGGATTCAAGTAAGAGTGGGAAAAAAATCGATAAATTCATATTATCGCAAACTAAAAATCACCACATCGTTCTTATTGAATTGGCGTCATTCGTGTTTGTGTGAAACTTTCCAGTGGACAAGTGGAGGTCAGCGTTTCCCTCTTGGTTCCATGACTCACTTCTGTGCTCTCTGTTATGTCATTCCTCAGTCCGTTTGATTTCTCCTTCCCCAGGGCCGCTTTATGGCTCCCTCATGAGGGCGTGGCAATGTTTCTTCACTTCTGCTGAGCATCTGTCCACCCTGCACTCCTCCATCTCCCAGTCGCTCATCACAGAGGAAGGGGACCGGGTGAAGACCTGGCAGAAGGAGACCTTTGCGAGGAAACTCTTCTGCGGGTTCAGGGAAAGCCACGATAACAACACAAGTTTTTCACGTGCGCAGAAACCCTGGTCAAAAAAGCTGACAAAGGTCCAGCAGTTTGTCATTTAGATTAATCAGTGTGTGTGTGTGTGTGTGTGTGGGTGTGTGTCTGTGTGTGTGTGTGTGTTTGCTGACTTTTGAGATTAGTCATACAGAATCTTCAGGAATGTGTATCCTTCCTAAATCAGAATGCTACTAATCTGTTTAGAACTAGTCAAAGAGTGCAAATGATTATTTCTATAGTTGTTTAAAGGTCCAGTCCGTAACATTTAGCGCTTTCCAGATGTGTAGTTACAGTTCTGCAACCAACTAAATGCCCTGTAGAAAGCTGGAGGTGCAACATGGACTCCATGCTGCTGTTTCTTATCAAAGTTTCACACAACTCACAGTTTGACTTTATATTTGTGCTAATAGATCCTCTTAAAATCCGACAAAAAAAAAAGACTTTTAAAGCACTGATGATGAATGTTATCTGCAAAGAGAGTGAGAGACTAAAAGGTGGAGCAACAGAAATGACTCTTAGACAAATAAAAAAGAAAACAAATGTTGGTTCAAAATGTAGAAACTTTAAATATCATGTGTCAGTATTGCACTTTTAAAGTCTCCTTTGTCTTTTGTACAAATTCAAAATAGAACACAATGTGTGGTCTGATCTAGGATCCAGCAAAGGATAAGTAGGAATAGAAAATGGATGGATGGACTTTATTGCATCCATCCCCCCCCCCCCTGTTTACTGTATTTTTGCTAATCTAGATAATCATCTGGACAAAACAAGAGAGTGTTATTGCATATTTTCTTAACCAAGAAAGCTAATACTGTAGTCATATCTCTGAAAATGTGAATCTTTCTCTTCCAGTAACGATTGAGTAACCCTAATGTATGTTTGACAGCTGGAGAAAGTTCGAGTTGCATACCACAAATCATGTCAGAGGGAGCAGATGGCCATTGACAAAGAGAAACTAGCAAGTGAAAACCCCGAGTTGAGTCCAGAGAAGAAGCAAAGATTCACAAACGCCAGAGAGAAGACCATGGAGGAGAAAGAAAAGGTAGGAAGGCTGTGTGTGCTGCGTAAGGAGTGCCTTCATTGTACATTTAAATTCATAGCGCCTGCATTTAAATAAAGTTTTGTTGTTCTTGCTGCATGTTGGGATGTTTATTCAGCTGAAACAGCATCGGCTCTAAACACAGGCCTCAGTCTTCTAAGGCCATTCCAAACCTTTTCCTTGTATGGATCTGTGTTATTGTTAACGCTGCTCTGTGTTTATGGAGCCCAGCATAGGAAACGAGGTTGAGAGCATCGCGAAATGTATACATTTAGGCTCATCCTCTGTTAATAAACACAAAGAAAATGTTTCTGTGTATTTTTCCCCCCTGTGGCAACTTCTCATCGTAAAACTGTCTGTATGAGTCGCCTGCAGCTGCGAGAACACTATGAGAAAAGCCTGGAAGATGTGACGTCATCCACGCCTCGCTACATGGAGGAGATGGAAGCCATCTTTGAGCAGTCGCAGGAGGAGGAGAGGAAGAGGATCAGCTTCCTGAAGCAGACCTTCCTCTCCATCCACAGGCATCTTGATATTACCAACAATGAGAGGTGAGCAGCAGTCACACGACGAGGGGTGTGTTTTTGTTTTGTTTCAGACGCGTAAAGATAAACCCACTCTGCGTCTGTGTGTCAGTGTGAAGGCAGTTTACAGTGAGCTTCACCAAACGCTGATGTCCATCGACGAGCAGGATGACCTCAAGTGGTGGAAGAACAACCGTGGCCCTGGCATGGCCACCGATTGGCCTAAGATCATGGTGTGTTATAAAGTCTCATATGCAAAAAGGTCTCATGGCAAACAAATAAATACCAAACTAAAAGATAATGTTCTTTTGTGCAAACTTTGTAACTTTGTTCTGTTGTCGTCGTATCATGTTGAAATTACATCCCTTTATCTCTCACTTTGTTTAAAAGTCATTCAAACGCATCTTTTGCTAAAACATTTACGTTTTTTTACCATTTTGACCAACATTCATATTAATAATATAATAAATATTTGAAGTCAGCCTAAAAATAACCTAAAGTTATAGAAATACTTGCACAGCATGTCTTTATTTGTCCGTTTGACTGTTTGTTGCAGGATTACCCAACCTCTCATTAATGATGCGTAATGGGAAGGTTGGACAAATTACACAAAATCTGGACTGGATAGGGATAAAAATGCAGATGCAGAAATGTTTCCGTGAGACAGGACATGACGGAGTTGATCTGGAAAATGACGACTTTTTAGTCATTATAGCTAATATAACTCCAAATTCCCAGGACAGTTTTCCATGGTCAACAGGTCACGTTATGACGACCAATGAGATCATTGTTTTAATGTGCAATGACACAATATGGAAACTGAGCTGCCCTGTTCTCCATGAGCACTGTCTTGTTGAAGTTATTTTTCTTGATTAAATTATTGGCATATTTGAAAGCTGTTTTTTAATCTCTTCCATCAGGACTGGGTCCCACCAGTAAAAAAGCTCAATAGAAAGAAGAGAGAACAGAAAAGAAAACAGAGCAGACCGTGAGTTGTCGACTGTAGTGAATTGCATGCATGTTCTTTTAAATGAATATTGCACATTTCATATTCACATTGAGTCATATTCATCTATTTCTTTATTTTCTTCTCCTCTAGTGTGATGATTGGGGGTGTGAAGGTGCGAGCCCTGTACGACTACGTGGGAGAGGAGGGTGATGAGCTGTCGTTTAAAGCAGGTGACGCATACTCATTGTTAAAGCTGCAACAGGATTCTAATGCAAAGCCTGCAAAGTATATACATCAGTGGGAAGACGGACATTTAGACTTAGAGAGGTGGCTTCATTTAACAGAATTAAACTTTGGTTTTCTCATTACTTCCTTCAGATTTTGAAAGATATAAAGTTAGACTCAAAAAGTGGCAAGACACTATAGTGTGCTACATGCTATGCTATACTACTTGCTTATTTTTTTAGTACAGATATTGTCCTTTTGTAAAGCACCTTGTAGCTTTAACAGGTATATCTTGTAATTTTTGCATTGGTTTTTACAGGAAGTTATAGTGTGTTTTTCTTGGACAGCTGGACTGTCACTTTAAATTAACTTCTGCACACATAATATACCAATTACAGATCATTATATTCTGCGCATATACAGGGAATGTACATTGTAGTCTTGCATATTATCTTTACTTATTATCCAGTTTTTCTACTGATTTGTAGAAAAGCTGGATAATGGTTGGTGTTTAAAGATACCAAGAACAATTTTTAACCTTTTGATGATGTGGATGGTGTAACTCTAATCACGTGGGAAATGAGCTGCTCGGCGGAGGTCAGCGATCTCTGAGTCCTTTTCTAGTTCTTAAATTGACAGGTTTGTGTTTGGTTGGTGTTATTAAAACATGAATTAACTACCGGTACATAAAATGATTTTTGCATAATTATTTTTTTATCTCTTCCTCCCAGGTGAAGTTTTCCTGAAGGTGGAGGAGGAGGACGACCAGGGTTGGTGCCGAGGAGTCCTTGACGGAGGAAAGGAGGGCTTCTACCCCGCTAATTACGTTGAAGTTGCCGAGTCACAGGATGCCGTTTAACATGCTGTGTCCTCATCTTATTTCTCTCAAACGGTTCTGTTCAATGAAAAAAAAAAAAAAAAAAAAGTTTTAATACTGATGTGTTGGAGGCAACCTTTTCCGGCCATTTTTTAAATGTCAGATTTCATAAGGCTTTCATTTTATAACCTACTTTTAGCACTTGGCTTGAGTTTGAGTGTTTCTGAGATATTAATTAACTTATCAACACTGTGTAGTAGTTTTCTGTGTATTTGTATCTGCATTTGCATGTGAGCATGTTAAAAGGAAACAAGAGAGAACAAGATATTTATTTACCGTCATTATATCTGAGTCATTAGGTGATGAAGATAGAGCGGGTAAATATGAACTTTGCCCAGGCAGAGGTTTACAATGGTGCATGCCCATAAGGTTGATGCTTGCTTACTAAGTATTTTTGTGGAAAGACACAGGAGATAGTTTGACTGAGGGAACGGATTTCCAAAATAAAAGTGGAATTGATTTGTCCGTCATCTGTCCCATTGACATTTCTTTCTTTCTTTCTTTCTTTTTATTACCACAATGCAAAAATTATGATTTTGTCCAGACAGTTATGGCCTTCTGTGGATGGTTTGTAGGGACCACCTGACTTTTACTTTAGCAAAACCCTGAGTTGTAGTGAAAATGTAATATTGAAATGTCTTCCTAAGGGATCGCTGTATGGCTGTACAGCGTTTCATGCATCCTCTCCTGGTCAAATGTGTAATCTTTCCAGTCCTTTGGTTTATAACCAAACTAATAGCACATCAGCTGTTCGTCATATTTCATTCTTATTAGCATTTACTAGCATGTCAACATGTAAAATATGGTAAATATTGAACAGCAGTCTGATTAAGCATCTTTGCATTTAGCTCAAAGCTCACAAGAAAAGCCTCGGACTTCGATCATCAACACAGAAGACAAAAGAGCAAATAATGAAATTAAAATAGTGACAGTGTGGAACCCAAAGAACTTTCAAATATTGATATATTGGATTGTTTTGAAATCATATTATTTTCTTTTGTTTTCTTTTGCTTTTCAGCTCGTGTTCATTCCTCGCCTCCTCTTTAGATTGAATGGACATTCAAAAAGCAGCTACATTACCAACAATGCTTGAAGATTGTCTTTCACCCCACCGATAAACACTGCAACAACAATAGCATGACATATAATAGGACTAACATTTATTCATCTGTGTAAGCTGGATGGAAGTATTTTACAGTACGGTCCATGACCCTTTAACACAACATGAATCATTCTGACCTTTGACCTGTTCCTTCCCTCTGTCTGAGGCCCCGCCCATTTTATTTACATTCAAGAAATGTTTAACCAGAGTTATGTAATAAGCTGTAAAACTGACCAACCTTCCAAAATGTTGCTTTGTTCATGCCCCACTTTTTTTTTTTTATCATACAGAACTCTCACAAAAAAAAAAAAAAACCTGTTGTACAAGATGCCAGTTAGACCGTACAGAAACAGCACAGCAGCTGAAAGTTTCTGCGATCTGGGAGGGTTTTGTCGCCGCTGCACTCTACGATTAGCGATCGAGCCGGCCTGCGTGTGTGAGTATCTCTTAGGAGTTCTTATTTCTAGATTCGTTCTTTTTAATTGTACTCTATAAAAGTTGTTTCTTTCAATTTATTGCTAGTTCATGAAAGCCTCTACTCTGTGTTAGAAGGTGTAAAATACATCCTTTCTCTCCCAAGCACGGCGACTCAATGGAATTTGCCTGTGGGTTTGTTTACGTGCCACCAGTGACTCAGAAGGCCGACCAAGAACCCAACATCAATGCCTTTAAGCGTTCAGGTGGGATTTCTTTCAAACTCCCCCCACACATGACAAATAAAAAAGATTTAAATGTGCTGGTTTTAAATGACAGATAAGACATTCCTGGGTCTACTTTCCTGTTATCGTATACGATTTTCACTTCCACGGAAAGTCAGATACATGGAATACAGAATACAGAAAATCCAATTTAAAACTCAGAAAATGACAGATTCTAGTGACAGATTTAAATGTCTCCTTTGCTGACTCACCAGTTTGAAAGAAAACAAAAAGAAAGGCGCACAAACCTTTGGTTCCGCTATCGCCGACACTCGACCTGCTGTAGGATCTATTTACGAGTGAAATTCAAAAGGCGCTATTGGAAATGTCATGAATGAAAAGATTTATAGAGATGTATTTGATCGCATAACAATTGAATTGCTGACACCTTTTTGAATATAAAAAGAATCTACAGGTGGATTTTTGCCATTACCCAGAGCACAACTGGTTTTTCAAGTACAATTATGTATTACGCAATCCAGGCTAGACACAACCACACAAAGTCCCACTTGTCCTGTCTGTATGATTCCTTGATGAGATAACACTCTCAGGATTTTTTTTTTTTTGTCTTCCTCATAGCCTGAACCACTTTTTCTTTTCTGTGTTGCTGCATCGGTTGCTTTTGTTTGCCTGAACAGCTTTTTCAAATTCTTTGCAGCTCTTCTGCCCCCTGCTAACCGCGTCCGTCCTCGCATTCCTCCGCCTCCACCTCCAACAAGCTCTGCAGATGGCAAACCAGAAAAATCCCTTCCAGTTCAAGGAAGGATTATTGACCAGTCGGATAAGAACAGGGAGGTGGTGAAGCCTGTGAAGCCGGCTTGCTTCTATGAAAATGCAGCTTTTCACAATAAACCAGAGACAAGCACTTCTGCAGCTCCTCAGCAGGCGACGCCTCCTCGGAAAAAAACAGGTGCTATGAAAGTGTAAATGTATTCCTGAGCTGGTTTAATCACACAGGTTGTCTTAAATAAATGTTGACCACTAGGTCACACCCCAACAAACATGCCAAACATTTTGGCATGGCCATTTTAGTCGTTGAAATATTTTTTTTATCATAATTTGGAAAGCTTAATTTAATCAGAAGCATTTGGCTCTCTAGCATCACAAACATTTAGGCCAACCGGGACAAAAAATTATATTTACAGTATATATTTACACCAAAATACTACATGTGCTAAAGGGACTTTAGATACAGTATGATAAGTGAGGCTTGTTTTTTTTTTCACAGGTGTGACATATGATACTAAATATATTTGCAGGGTTTGCTCTTAAACTGTTGAAATATCATTACTCTTGTTCAGAGTACAGTAATGCTCTTTTTTGTATTATAAATTTCCAAGAAAACATTAAGCCTCTCTACTTTAAACAGCTCTTCTTCCACCAAACATGAGACCTGCAGCAGCCCAGACGTCACCTTCAGCCAGCACCGACAGCCAGAAACTTACCGGTACTCATGACCTCCCTAAAAGTGAGCCAGATTGGAACTTGCAACCCTGGGACCCAGACTACTCGTACACTTTACCAGAAGGCACGGGGGCCCAGCAGAAGCCGCCAGCTGATACGAGCAGCGTGTTGGTCAAGACATCACGTAAACAGATGACTCCTTGTTTCTGTCCATTCACACAGGACGCTGCATTTTCCAGACTTATTTCCAAATACTTTTAAGCACCAAATAGATCACCCGAGTTTATTCTTCCTCCTCTCAACCCTCAGCTCCCCCGCTTCCTCCGAGACCTTCATTCCTGAGGTCGACGCCAGTGTACTTGGCCGTGTTACCCTCATCCAACTCAACTCAGAAATCACCTCCTACCTCGTCGCTTGTCGCAGCACCTTCTTCTAAAGGTAACTCCAACAGTCATTCTGAATTTGTTACACCCTCCAAAGATCTATGATTCAAAGATTGTGTCGCTTCTGATCCAGGATCAATGGATAAGGGGCCTCTGCCTGGGAATCCTAATGTGGTCCTCATCAGTTTAGGGAAATTGCTCTCAGGCGACAGAGGTCAGAAGACTTTTATCATCACCATTAAAGCATTCCCTTTCTGTCGTCAATTCTGACCCTCAGTCTTACCGGCTGATTATGACAATCACATTTTTAATTTTCCAGTGCAGACAGTAGAAGGAGATCCCAACTCCTGCTCCCAGTGCGGTTCTGTGCTGGACTCCTTCTATGACAATGTGGTAACTACAAACTGCATTTCATAACTGCCGTTGGCTGATTGTTGCAGACAGTTTTGTTAGCGGCTGCTCCCACTTAGCGTTCTCTCCACTTGTTGAACCATAGGTCAGCGTGTGTTACTTCTGTCAGCCCCGGGCGCTGACCAGTTCTCCCAGTATCCCACAACAACTCCTGACTGGTTACAGGGACGGCCTCTTTTGGCTCCATCCTCAGGAAAATCTTGCGAGCGCGGCAGAATCTCTGTTGATCTTCTGCATCGACATCTCAGGCTCCATGAGAATCACCTCCCAGGTGAAATCGACTTTACGAATAACACAGATGTTTATTGTTTGTTATGGAAATGACACTCAAACTGAAATGTTGTTGCTTTAAGGTGACGGAGGGAGGACATGTTATCCAACGATCCCGTCTTAACGTGAGTTATTCCCTTTTTTGGGGGGGGGCGGGGTGTTTTTGAAACTTAGTGGAACTCTTAAAACAATGCAAATTCAGCGAGAGATATTTATCAAATAGTGCAAAATCTCTAAGTAGCACAGAATGTTAGGTTGACATGGAAATCTGCATTGATGAGATGAAGATAATGCCGTTTGAGTACAAGCCCCACATAAAGCCACGGCCGTTCAACGATGCAATGTCTGTGTATTGGAGCCAGTTTGTGCAGGGAGCCGTGCTGCAGTGTGTTCAGACGCTTA
This sequence comes from Brachionichthys hirsutus, assembly GCF_040956055.1. NCBI lineage: Eukaryota > Metazoa > Chordata > Actinopteri > Lophiiformes > Brachionichthyidae > Brachionichthys > Brachionichthys hirsutus. The sequence goes on along the minus strand of NC_090917.1, from coordinate 5,628,728 downwards.
GTCACCAGCACCCTGACATACGAGTGGGGCTCATCACCTTCAACTATCGGGTACACACGCATTTTGTTACTTATTTATTTCTGTTTGTTTGAATCTGTCTCATATTTAATCTGTTTTTCAGAATCTCACACAGAAAACTGCTTAAAGCGTCTTCTTTTTTTTTTCCTCCTCTAATTCTCTTGTTGCCAGGTGACAGTGCACGGATTTCACAATTTCACATCATTTTGTCTGAGTGGCGCCGACTTGACCGACAGCGACTATCTGAAAAAAGCTGGAGCCTGTTTTCCCAGTCCGCCTCATCTCTCACAAAGCAAGGAATACTTGGAGGAACAGATTTTGGGGTCAGACAAAAAATAAAAAGCTTGGTTCATATTTTAATCATGATGTCTTTTATTCTAAGATTGTAACTTTACCTTTCCCTCTCGGTGAAAGATTATCTGAAAGCGGGACCACAGCTCTCGGCCCTGCTGCTCTTCTGGCAATTTCCACAGCCTCCAAACATCCAGGGTCCAAGGTAGGATTTGTTCTATGAAGTCAGTTTCACATACAAGACCATACCAGTGTATTTGCATATTTTAGAAGATGTACAGTTTTGCATGCACACGTGACTGATAAAAAGTGATCATTGCGTAAATTCAGCATAAGTTCATGCGCATCATGCATTTATTTATGACAGATGTGCAACCCCATAAACAAACAAAACTCAATGCAAAAGGAATATTTGAATACCTGTATATCGTTTTATCTGTAGTCCTTCATCTCTCCCTGCTGAAGGAGTAAACATTGCATTTCTCCAACATCTCTTGCTAGTTGCACGTCATTATTATTAGTTTTTATTAGTTTTTTTGCTTGTTTGCTTTTTTTTCTACTAAATCTTTAAAGGTTTGCACTGTCACAAAGTTTATGTGAATTAGTAATAATAATATGACCCAAAAAAAAAAAAAAATTCACGTTAGTATTTTTTTGTGTTCTCTGAAAACAAAGTGAACACTATCCTGATGTGCTATCCCTGCTGATCTCGAAGGTGATTATCTGTACAGATGGGAAGGCAAACACAGAGTTGGGGGATCTCGAGGTGGAGGATTCTGACGCTCGGACCCTTCTCTCATCCACCATCTTCTACAAAGATCTTGGCGAATATGCCGCTAATAACGGGTTGGTCGTCGTCTCTTGATGTCATGAATGGAATAAATATTATTTTTCTTATGCACATGCATTTACTGATGCTCGACTAACATGACGTCTGTTTCTAATTTTAATACTAATAATGTGTGACTTTGAAGTTGACACGGACATATCTTCCTTTTCTCAGCGTGACGGTGTCTGTGCTGTCCATAGAAGGAACAGACTGCCGGCTGGACGAGCTGGGAAGACTGGCAGATCGCACTGGGGGGACAGTGAGAGAACTTGTATTTTGTGATCAAACTACAGGAGTCATATTGTTTTGACATTTTATTGATTACATTTATTACCGATCAAGTCTGCTCGTCTTGTGTGTGTGTGCTGTCCCCTAGGTGGTGATAGCAAGTCCCAACATGTTGCACTCAGAGTTTGAACAGATCATTGAGAACAGGACCATAGCTACACATTGCTCCGTCACACTATTGCTGCCCCAGTCACTGTAAGATCTGCTCTTATACCTCATATGTGATTGTCTCTAAATTCTTCCTTGGGTATATGCTAGCTGGAAGATGCATCGTATATTATGTTGTCCTTTGGTCTAGGGGTGTGCGAGGAGAGAAGGAGGGAGGACACCAAGGGACCAGAGAGGTGGGGAACGTCGGCCCAGAGACAGAGATCACCTTTCAGTTTGGAGCCAGTGAGCAGGATGCAGAAGGTTGGTCTGTTTGTATGACTGCCAACGCGCGTCAGTATTATTTCGTGTGCTTCTCAATAACGTCCTTGTTTCGGAGCTATACTCTAGTCGAGTCATCGCAGATGTGACGAGTAGATGGATCCAAGTAAAAGATAGAACTACCGGTCTGTCTGAGAAACACAGAACATTTTGAGCAAATTCACGTTTCAAGGCTCGAGACGCCCGCTGTCGTTGGACATCCGCTGCTTTGGCTCAGACTAAACTGCTGTCTAATGTGACATGAATTTGTGTCAACATTTAACGTGGCAGGATGTTGAATTCTAAATCACATTGGAGAATACCTGTTGATTTTTATTCCTATTTCATTACATGCACTTCATAGATTTAATGACATTATTCTGCAGTAGTCCAACCTGAATCTTGGCTCACAGTCTGCAGCAAACGGCTGGTGTTGCTGGTTTCTTTGAGCCAGTATGACCAGTGACCAGCACCACAGTGCTGTTTGACCATTTACACCACTTATATTTGCTGGATTATTTTGTGCCTCTCAATCTGTAGCACGAAGCAGGTCAGCATCTTTGTCCTCTAAATGCATGAAATCATATTTTCATCATTATTTGTATTTGTTCTGCGCTTGCTTTCCATGTCAGCGCCACCTTCTGGTAGCCATGTGTCCATCCAGCTGCAGGTCAGGTACAGGCAGAGGAATGGACAGAAGATGCTCCGGGTGATCACTTCAGACCGAGACGTTACCAACGACAGGTGAAGAAGGACGTTTTCATAATTACTTTGTTTTGAAGCCCATTCATCACTGCTGTACTGTGCAGGTCGAGTGCTTCTGGCCTCCGTGTGAGCTTAAATAAGACATTCATTATCTTGTGGTATCTTTAATAAACGATGGCTACTCACCCAGAGGACAAGAATTTATTAGATGTATTATTGTATTCCAATCTGAGTGAACCTTGAGGCGAAGCAGCCATGAAAATCCAAGGAGAGCGGCTGTTGCTGAGATACCAGAGCAGAAATTAGCACACCGCATGAATCACAAGTCCCATCCATTCTAACATTTGCACAGTAAATAAACCTCTCAATTCTAGAAACTGCATGAATGACATGCAATTCAATGTTTGTGGCCCGAGAATGATGCGTTTGAAGCACAAGGCCGAATGCTGAGAAGCACTCTAATGACAAACGTGCTCAATGCTTTCAGCTCTGCGGTCCTGTCCTCTCTATCCCTGGCCATCATTCAGCTCAACTCTTCACAGGCCAGCGCTGCTCTGGCCGTGAGGGGCCGCTTCCTCAATGCCAGTAGGGAATGCGAGCTGCACAGGAAGCTGATCGAGAGAGCAATGTAAGTAGCAACAGGGATGGGGGGAAGCGCTTACTGATATTATCGCGTGGGAAGCATGCAGGGAGAGCTTTACGTCCTGACTAGTTTGAAGCATGCTGGTGTTACGTAGGCAGACAGTCAATACTTAGAAACAAGGCAAAGGTCGGGAAGGAAACTGAGATGCTGCGTGAAGTTTCCTCTGACTGTCGTGTGGTTTTATGTCTATTTTATTTTATTTTTTTAGTATCAGACATGTGTGCCTATGCACCTTATCTGTTTCACCGTAGGAGTGTAGAAAAGTCCTCTCCAATCCTTGTATGTATGTGAAGGAATTGGCAAATAAAGCTACTTTGACTTTGAGATGGTCAAATGAAACAAGTAAAATAGTATTTAGTATCAAATGCTTTAATTTAGTTGAGAGATATTGATAAGTGAGCTGATGAATATTTAATACTAAATGAACTGTCTCATTAGAACTGTTGGTTTTCTTTATGTTTTAAGATAATTGTCATTTTAGAAATTCAAGCATTCATAAGTAATCCTGACAATTTGTTAAAAAAAACAACATAATTTTATGATTCTTTCAAAATAATTGTTTTGGGTTTAAGTTCGTTTGCTCATTTTTATTATAACTTTATTGTTGTCAGTAGATTTCATTTCTTAAGCCATTGCCGAAACGAGCGTGTGTCTTCTTCCAGAGAGCACAATCGCAGTGCTGAGGACAAACAGACGTACAAAGACTGGGTAGAAACCATGGAGCCAATATACAACTGCATACAACAGTTTACGCGGGTGAGCTTTTACAGTATTTTTCATCCGTTTCAGTACAATTACACAAAAACAATACAAGTAAACACTTAACTTTTATTTTTTTTCCAGAGACAATCTGTTTATTCGGACTCACAGGTGAGTCGTGTCATATCCTGAGAAGACACACTGTTCAGTGATAGAATGCTTTGCTCTTAACTTCCTCTCCGCCCAAACAGTCACTCACAGATGCCGGAGCAGCGCTTCTCTACAGCATGAAGAACAGCAACAGGAAGTCCATCTCGCGGAAGAGTCAACTTCAAGTCCACCCAAATACATTATGAAGTTAACAAATATGCACTGAATCAGGATATCCAACAATGCAAACACTTTTAAAGTAGTCGTGTTATTTGTGTATTTTTAATGAGAATATTGTGAAGAAATGGAAGAATGAAAGTAAATAAGCATGAAATGCCCAGAATCCTCTGCCACGGGGACATTTTATTGAGCCTGCTCGAAAGAAACTTTGTAGATTTGTTCCTGTTAATTGGAATTATTGTTAAATACAGATCTTAGAAATACTACAATTCCTGTAGAGATGTGTACTTAAAGTTTTGTGCAAAATTATTCAACAGTTTTTGGGTTACGCTCAAGAAGCCCTCATCAGAAGCAACATTTAACCCTGGAAATAAAACAAAATACAAATGATCAAATTCCTAAATAGCAAAAGCCCCCGCTTCAGTATTTGGTTGTTTTCTGTGGAAGCTTTATTGAAGGATGGATGTATACCCCCCCCCCCCCCCCCCCTCACCCACTTCAGTCATTAATTTAAATAATCATACCTGACATGGAAGCCAAAGCGTAAACGGACTCGTGTTTCTCTAGGCAGCTCATACAACCTGAAAATGAAACCCTGAGCAGACATGTTTAGGGAAACCGTTCCATGATCCAACGGAATGAATTACCAATACAGACTGCAGATGATTTATCGAGCAAGCAGCATGTGCTAGTGTGTATTTAAAAAGGCTTTGGTGGAGATGCTAGCCTCCTGCTGATCGGTGAGGAATCAGATTCCAGAGTGGTGATGGGCAGCTCAGTCCACAGACGGATGCACAGGAAGCCAAACCGCAGGAAGCCGCGCTGCAGGTGGCGGTGCATGGGGATCCGGCTCGTTGCCATGGCTGCCACGAGTCCGTGCATTCAACGGGAATCTCAACCGAACAATCCCAAAAGTGTACTAACCAAACTGTGATTAATCTTTTCTTCAATTGTGCTTTTATTACATGAGGATTAGCCGTAAACCCAACCCCTTCTTCAGCGGTCAAATCTCCGTCGATCAGAAATGCTGCACGGAACAATTACGGACTCAAACTTTATGCATTCACATGTATTTATGGGTACAAAACTCCAATCCCCCTGACATAATATATTGAAATGCAGTTGTTTCCCTTACATAACAACATTAATAATAATAATAATGTAGAATTATTTGATTAACACGCAGTAAAATGGCTACAATTTAATAATTTGCACCACCAAAATGTAAAATCATGGAATTCAATAAGCTAAATGTGATAAGAATGAAGGTTTAATATTAACGTTATTAAAAATTCATAGTAGCTCATTTACAGCACAGTTTGCATAATTATACACAACATATTTAAAACACAAAGCCCGAACAATCGGCAGGAAAGAAAGCATCTTGAATTGTTTTTTCATTGAAGATTTTATAATAAAAAAAAATTACACTCAAGTCAAAATCAGTCCCACCATCCTAAAAGATCAAAGGCCAAATGGCTAAATGTTTGTGGTCTCAAAAGTCCAAGCCAGCGAAGACAGCTTAAAGTCCCTCCTCTTTGACCAGGTACTCCGGGAGAGCCGGAAACGCAGTCACAGGAAGCGCCACTGGGACCGTCAGGGATAAGGTGCTGGGCTCCACATTGGAGGGGGGGACCTCGCTGGGGGGCGGTGGAGACGGCAGCGGGTCCGTGTGAATAATGTTCATGTCGCTCAGTTGCTGGGCAGCTGGCGGAACATCTGCGTGAGTCCGTAAGTGCTTCCGAAGGTAAGCGGCGAACAGGAAGGCCTTGCCGCAGTGGGGGCAGCTGTGGGGCTTGCTGCTGGAGTGGATCTTCTGGTGTTTACGGAGTCCGGACTTGTTGGCGAAGCCTTTGCCGCAGCTGCTGCAGACGTGAGGCCTCGGCTTGGGATGCCGCTTCTCGTGCTCCTGCAGGTCTGCCAGCTGGGGGAAGCCGGCCTGGCAGGTTTCGCAGACGTGCGAGCCCAGCGGTAGGACTTTGGTGACCGTCTGGGGGCCGGCGTCGACGGAGTGAAGACTCTCGTGCGCCTGAACCGCATCCCAGCTTCCAAATGTGGCGTCGCAGTGAGTACAAGAGAACTGAGGGAGAGTCGTGTGGGCGGCGAGGCCGGGCGCCGATGCGGGATCTTTATCCTCCTGCTGCGGCCCGGGGGGCTCGGCGAGATGAGTTCGCTCGTGTTTACGCAGGCTTGAGGAAACCACAAATGATTTCAGACACTCCTCGCATTTGAACGGCCGCTCTCCCGAGTGCACGCGCCGGTGTTTGTTGAGGCTGGAGCGCTCCGCAAACGACTTGTCGCACTCGGTGCAGGAAAAGGGCCTGAGCCCCGTGTGGACGAGCATGTGGCGCCGAAGGTCCCAGGAAGCGACGAAGGCCTTGTCGCAGCTCTGGCACTTGTAAGGCCGCTCGCCAGAGTGGACGCGTTCGTGCACGGCCAGATCGGCCGGCTGCCTGAACCTCTTGGGGCACTTGTCACAGGGGTACGGCTTGAAACCCAGGTGGGCGCGCTGGTGGCGGCGGAAGCTGGATGGGTCGGAAAACATCTTGCCACACTGCGGGCAGAGGAAGGGCTTCTCGCCGGAGTGAGTCCGCAGGTGAGACTGGTAGGAGGACAGCTGGGTGAAGCCCTTGCCGCACTGCTCGCACTGGTAGGGCTTGTTCTGGGAGTGGATGCGCTGATGGCACGCCAGCGAGGAGGAGCGCGAGAAGGCCTTCCCACAGTCAGAGCACAGGTAGGGCTTTTCTCCCGTGTGCGAGCGCTCGTGGTTCTTCAGGTCCTTCAGCTCCGTGTACGTCTTCCCACACTCGTCACAAGCGTACGGCCGATGGCCTTGGTGGTTCCTCCGGTGTTTTCGGAACACCGAGGGGTCGGCGAAGCTCTTGCCGCACTCGACGCAGAAGTACGGCTTCTCTCCCGTGTGCGAGCGCATGTGGACCTTCAGTTTGGACAGGGTCGGGTAGCTCTTGGAGCACTGGCGGCAGGAGTAGGGGCGCTCGCCGCTGTGCTGCGTCATGTGGATCCTTAAGCATATCGCCTGCATGAAGGCCTTGCCGCAATCCGCGCACACAAACGGTTTCTCCCCCGTGTGAGAGCGGCTGTGGTTGCGCAGCTCCGTGGGGGTCTTGTAAGCCTTGTGACAGTCGGGACACTGGAACGGGCGCTGCGACGAGTGAGCGCGCTCGTGCTTTGAGAGCTGCGCTTTGCTCGAGAACCTTTTATCGCACTGAGAACACGGGTGTTGGTGCTGATGGTCTTTCGCATGTGCTGAAAGCTTGTGGCTCCGCAAAGATGGCAGACTCCTGAAGACCTCTGTGCAGGCAGAGCATTTGAAAGAAGGTTTGGCTTTCGGAGGCCTGCCTCTGCCACGTTTTTTAGCAGGCTGGTCCTTTATCAAACCTTCCCCTTGCTGGGTTTGTTCATCCAGCGCAGGAGGGGGGCTACCAGGCTGAGGAGAGGCCATTTTTGTTTAGATCTGCAAAGAGATTATTTAAAAAAATTATAATACCGGAGTTTAGAATAAATGGCAACATGGTGATGCTGTATTGGAATGGACGCTTAATCCACAGACATCAGGATAAGTAGTGTCACAGATATGAATGAGAAGGGCAGACATTCGATATGTTTGAGCCTGAATGAGGAAACAGTAAGATGACAACAGGAATCATGTGGCGTGTGCGTTAAATCACAAAATGGCTGGCATTAGGACCTACGGGACAATAAGCTAGCCGCCGGGATGCCGGAGGAAGTTGGGAGCGCGATGACAAAGACCGCTGGGCGCTAATGACAGGCATGGACCCGACCGGGAACGAGGATCAAAGACCATGCGTCACTCCGCCGCTAACAACCGGCTACGACGTGTACGTATCCGTTCCTGCTAGCTTTGTTTGTTTGTTTTTTTTGCTAGAAATTCTCTAACTCAAAATGGCTGGCTTTAGGACCGCAGGCTGCGCCGCATTCACTCGACATTACCATAACACTGATTTTCAAGGGACGGATTTGCCAACATTTGGCTGTTTTGCCCTTTTATGTGCATTCGAAAACCAAGATAAGACTTTCTTACCTCAATCGGGGCATTAATAGTTGGTCGGCCGTGCTTGGGGGAAATGGTTTAGGCACACACGAATGCATTTACTGTGACACGATGAATGCTGTTCACTGGCTCGGGATGAGGGGCGGCTCTAGGACCATGTTGATGACGAAGCGGAGCGGGCGACATGCAAAGCGTGTGATCGCAAAAAAAAACCAAACTTAACACAAAAAAATAACACAATAAAGCGTGGAAGTCCTAAAAGCTAGTAGATATCCTGACGGTAACGTGCTGACCAAGCAAAAGCGAAGAGAAGATATTTGCAGCACTCATAAGCGAGTGCTAAAGCTAGCTGCATTATGCTAACATAGTTAGCAGTCAAGCAGCTTTTAATTATTTTATGGTTTTTACCAAAGCCAGCGGTTATGCAGCGAGATTAAAGTTTCAAATCTTTAATTTGTGTGTTTTATGTTTGTGATTACTTAAGCGCAGAGCTCACTTGAGCTTGTTTTAACTTTTTTGTCTATCCTTGTTTCTTACTTGTAGAGGGAATCATTTCTCTGTTGCACATTTCCTGTTTCCTAGCAACAAGAGCAATGTGGAGGTAGGGACGTGAGGAAAAGACATCTGCTACAAAAATGGGGGTTGCCCTTTAGGTATAAACAACGCTAAAGAAAACAATGAATGGAAATGCATCGCCGGAGGCTTACGTTGTCGTATAACTGCTGCAGGTATTTCATTTAAGGCTTTTCGTTACGCTGTGGCTCCGCGTTGAAAAGAGTTCTTGGCTTTTTGGTGCAATGTTTGTTTAGCTAGCCGTGGTGGTGCTAGCTGGCTGGTCTCGCGCTAATGTTAGCTCACATTCCGGTCATGCAAGTGTAACCTTTGTTAAAATGTCCTCTTTTTATGATAACTTGATGATAGTGCGTATTTTTATTTTGTTTTTATTCATGTTTTAGGATGATGTGGATATGTTTAATGGCAATAAGCACGGCGAGAGAGGCGCTAGCAGGTTTATTGACATAGCTGATTTAGCATGCTGTCAGAGATGCGCTGCAAACATTACATGTGGGCTAATGTTTTCAGCTAACTTTTTTTATTCAAATTTTTATATTTGTTTGCGCTGCATTATGACGCATTTACCGTTTCTCCTTGAGTATAAACCGGTTTGGGGTTGAATCTTAGGTCAACACGTGAAGTAGAAATGTGTGCAAGGTTCCTAGTTTCAGTTGTTAGTTGCATAACAGAAAGCATTAGATGCTTCAACACTGTATTGTTATCTATATTGCTCATTTTATGAAGACCTGTTTCTGTTCTGCCCTCAACAGCTCGATTTTCTTCTTAAACTGAAGTCACACCTTTCCCTGGACCTGCCCTCAATATCCTCCGCTGTTGTTCCCTCCTTGGATACTCGTTGGATCTTATTGTTAAGAACAACATTGTTTATACGCAGACCCTAAAGGCATCTGATGCATTCCCCGCCTGCATGTTCCCACGCTCTGTGTCTGGCGCACTTCATCCAATCGCTATCTTGTAATGGCACTGCAAGACCCTGGGAGGACAACAGGCTTTCCTTGCAAGCAGTGTGGCGCCGTGTGTCCCAACATGCCCAGTCTGCTGGATCACATGGACACGCACGTTCAGCTTGAAGAAGGACGTAAATTTAAATGTGACGAGTGTGGACGTGGATACAGGCACGCCGGAAGCCTAGCGAACCACAGAAAGACGCACGAGTTGGGTTCTTTTCGGTGCAACATATGTGGTAAAGAAAACTCGAACACCTTGGCCCTCAAGAGTCATATCCGGAGTCACACTTCGCAGAAGAAGTACTCCTGTGCGGAATGTGGAAAAAGCTTCCGCCTGGCATCGCAGTTGGCTACGCACGAGAGGGTTCATCTCTCGAGACGAGTAAAGGAGCGGTCGTACGGTAGAGCAGACGGAGATCGTCTCGCGCAGGACGCTGAAAACGACGGTGAGCAGTCGGCACCCGTCAAAGATAGCCCGGATGACGAGACGGACGTTGTTTGCGATCCACAATCTGAGGCCGCTGACGCTGCAGGAAATCGTCCGTTCAAATGCGATTTGTGTGACAAATCGTACATCCATTATCGGAGCCTGACCAACCATAAAAAGACTCACCAAATGGGGATGTTTGAGTGCACCGTGTGTTTTAAACTGTTCGGTAACATGGCTGCTCTCTACAGCCACCAGAGGACTCACAAGAGAAGAAGCGGGGCGGCGCCCGGCTCGGTGGGGGGCTCGGTGGGGGGCTCGTACGCGTGCGCTCCGCTGGACCAGTTTCCAACGCAGCGCCAGGATGCCCGAGTAAATTTTTGCCATTTGTGTCAGGTTCTATTCCCCGGTGACGAGGAGTTCCAGGAACACATCCAAATGCACAACTCTTCATCGCTGTCGTTTGGGCTGCAAGAAAACCACGATGTATCATATGACAATAGCATTGCCTCGACTGAGGCACATTTTTATGCATCGCCTATAAATAATGTTCCTACTATATTATCAGCAGGTAATTGTGGCGGTTTCGATCAGCCACGGGAGAACTTTAAAGGCAGCGGTCGCGTGTACTCGGACTGCTCCGTGAATCAAGCACCGTCTGGCAGCGGCACTCGGGGAGGACCCTCGGTCACGGACGCAAATATTCCTGCTCAGACACAAAACGCCGACGACGCGACTGAAATGGAAGAGGCTTCGCCCGCAGATTCCGATGAGCGTCCCTTTAAGTGTCAAATCTGCAGCAAAAGCTACCGACACTCCGGGAGCCTCATCAACCACAAGCGGTCGCACCAGGTGGGGATTTACCAGTGTTCCGTCTGCAGGAAGAGCTATCCTCACCTGGCCGCTCTCAAGAGTCACCTTCGCCTTCACAAAGCTCAGTCGTCATCGTTCGGCCTCGTCGCCGGCGGAGACTGGCTCTCCTCAGAGCCTCTCACTCTGGACAGCCAACAGGGCCGCTTCTCCTCGCAAGAAGATGAAGAAGAAGAGGAGGAGGAGGAGGAGGAGGAGCGGGAGAACAAGACTGGCCACAGCAGTGGGCTTTTATACCACGAGGACTTTAATCAGGACTTTTCCCAGGACGTAACTGTGCATCTACCTCACAACGAACACCTGCTGCAGAGGCACATGTGTGCAGACTGCGGCGAGACCTTCGCCGATATCGCAGGGATCAGGTCTCACTGCTGCCCACTGCTCCAGCAGCAGCAGCACGACGTTACCAGCAGTGACTATGACAGCAACGTCAACTTTCAGGAGAGGAACGGCCACTGTGCGATCGAGGATCCAGACTGTGACGTGGACTTTAACGGTCTGAGTGATGACAATGAGCAGAATTATTTTGAACATGATGTTCGCAAAGACATGGGCGGCGATCAGCCAAATGGTGGAAGAGAAGGCGAAGGTGCTGAAGAGGAGGAGGAGGACGACGACGGAGATCTGTATCAGTGCTCTATATGTGGAAACAGCTACACCAGCATGAGGGCCCTGCGGAGCCACCTCCGAGGGCACACGCAGTCCCACGGCACTCCGGCAAGCTCGGGGCCGTCTTCCATGTCCTCGCACGAAGACGCAAAAGACGACGAGTCTGGAGAGATGATGATCTGTAGCACCTGCGGAGAAAGCTTTGCCAACAGGCAGGATTTGTTAATTCATCAGCTCGTACACGAAAACGATCGGGAAGACGGCGTTAATCGTTCTCAAATCGACGTCGGCGGTGTGTCTGAAGGCAGAGAGGAGCCACAGAGCGTCATCTGCGGCACCTGCGGCGTCTTCTGCTCCAGCTACTATCATCTTGAGAATCACAGCTGCACGGCTGAAAGGAAAGATGAGTCGACGCGCGAGGAAGAGGAAATAAAGGCGAATGACGTTCTCCAGCACGAAGACGCAAGCAGGCTGAAAGAGGACGACAGATATCGCCAGTATAAGTGCGATGAGTGCGGCCGGTCGTACAGGCACGCTGGATCCCTCCTCAACCACAAAAAGTCCCACAAAACTGGTGTGTTCAGGTGCCTGGTCTGCCAGAAACGCTTCTACAACCTCTTGGCCCTGAAAAATCACCACAGGTCCCACTTCGACATAAAGAGGTGAGTTCAAGCAGGAATGCGTGTTGTTAATGCAGGAGAAATGTTGCGCTTCCTCTCATTCCTGTTCGGCAAGCAAAGAGTTAACCCCGTGTCTGTTCTCCTCCCCTAGACATACTTGCCACGAGTGTGGGAAAGCCTTCAAAATTCAGAAACAGCTATCGAATCACCTGAGAAGGCACAAAGAGAACCAGGCCAAAATCCAGGAGCTCAACGACCAGATCCAGGCCCTCATGCAGATGAATGGAAAGTCAGACGCGGGATCGCAGCCCAGAGCTTCAGACGCCAATCAGGGTTCGACGTCCTCCCGCCGCTGCAAGCAGCTACCCGAAGGGAGCGCGAGACGATCGTCTCAGGCCTCGGTCAAATCCGAGGACGCGGGCGACAAAAGGCCGTTCGCCTGTGACCAGTGTGGGCGCACGTACCGCCACGCAGGAAGTCTGGTCAACCACAGAAACTCCCATAAAACAGGTGAATATTGCTGCTCCGTTTGCGCCAACACGTACTCCAATCAGCTCGCGATGAAGAACCACCTGCGTACCCACTTTGCTTTTAGAAAGCACTCCTGCCAGAAGTGTGGGAGAGGCTTTAGGGGGAAGAAGCAGCTGCTAGCCCACGTTTGCGCAGACCTCCGAAAAGATGCGGCCAGAGGAAGGAGGGGCCTGAAAACTCGAGCCTCCAAATGTAAGGAATGTCATCGGGCCTTCTTCTCTATTGATCAGCTGACGTCCCACGTCTGCGACGGAGCTGCGGGCAGAAGCGACGCGCAGACGGGCCTGCGCTCAAACAAAGAGGAGCGTCGGTTCACGTGCGACGTCTGCGATCGCAGCTACCGCCACGCGGGTTCACTGCTGAACCACAAGAACACCCACAAGACGGGACATTTCAGCTGCACGTTCTGCTCCAAGCCCTTCACTAACCCCATGGCGCTGCGCAACCACACGCGCATCCACACGCAGAAGAAGAAGTACGTGTGCCTCACGTGCGGGAAAGCCTTCCGCCTGGCCAGCGTCCTGCACAACCATCAGAGGGTCCACAACCGGGCGGAGAGCCGCTTCGGCTGCCCTGCGTGTGGGAAGGGCTTCCAGGGCAGGTCGGGTCTGAAGAGGCACCGCTGCCACCCTGGTCAGGAGAACTCGCTGAGAGCCGGAGTCCAGCCGGCAGAGAGAGCGGACAAATGCTTCACGTGAGTTTCTGCCTCGTCTTCGGTTTCAGTCTGCACGTACCCAAAATGATCCTAAAGCTGATTTATCTGCATCAGTCGGCAGACGATGCTGCAGAGAACTGACAAATGTGAGTTTGAGGAAACGTTTATTTCTGTTTTTTTTTGTAAAAACAAATACCAGTTTCAGACTCTTATTGATTTACCGGCTGTTATTTTATGAGCAATTTGCAAGTTCTAAATAATGAAGCTGTTGGGTGAATGAATTTAATCCGCCGTTGAACGTGAACGTACCTCTGCCGCAGGTGCGACCTGTGCGGACGCTCTTACCGGCACGCCGGCTCCCTCCTCAACCACAAAAAGACGCACTCCGAAAGCCTCCACCACTGCGCCCTGTGTCTCCAGACGTTTCCCGATCCCGTCACTCTGCAGATCCACTCCCAGATGAGGCGTCACTGCTGCCCCGAGTGCGGGAAGACGTTCTGTCTGGTGCCGCACCTGCAGAGCCACATGGACGTGCACGCCAAGGAACGCTGCACGGCCTGCGACCTCTGCCAGCAGAGCTTTCCCGACGCGGCCAGCTACCAGCGGCACCGGGACGGGCACCACCGGGCTCAGGACCCCTATCGACACAATGTGGACGTGCCTGTTGGTAAGAACGCCCGCTGGGACGCCGGAATTCACCAGACTGCGGCGGCGGACGGGATGCACAGGCAGGTCCCGCCGCCGTTGTCTCACATTCCGGAAAGCGTCGCTAATTCTCAGATTAACGAGTCCGCGGAGGAGAAGGGCCACGTCTGCGAGCACTGCGGCCGGACGTACCGCCACGCCGGCTCCCTCCTCAACCACAAGAACAGCCACAAGACGGGCGCCTTCTTCTGCTCCGTGTGCCAGAAGGAGTTCACCAACCTGATGGCGCTGAAGAACCACCGGCGCATTCACACGGAGCCCAAGCGCTACCAGTGTTCGGAGTGTGGGAAGGCGTTCCGTGTGTCCACCCAGCTCGTGTGTCACCGGCGGATTCACACCAAAGAGAAGCCCTTCGCCTGCCAGCTGTGCGACAAGAGCTTTTCCAGCAAGTCCAACCTGCGGCACCATCAGAAGATGCACCAGAACGCCCAGACCTACGACTCTTCTTTCAGCCTGGATGCTAACTCCTTTATGGACTTGGACATGGGATCGTTCCTTTGAAGTATGTGGTCCTTTCACTCGTCCCCCTTTGTTTATGCCTCTATCAATAATTGTAAAACAGTATATTTTCAGAAAGTGCTCCTTTTATCCTGACAGAAGCTCCTTTTTCGGAGACATTTCATTACAGACTTTCCAGTCTTACCTCCGCGAGAGAAATCACCGAACGATCTCCAGAGGGATTATCAGTCGGCTGGATGTTTTTATTTGATGACGCAGAATTCCAGAATACAGGGCAAGGTGATCCTAAACATATTAGTCACCGTTCACTCCTCGATGGGGAAGCCAAACAACCAAAGTGTACGCCGAAGTGCAGCCCAGGTTCCTCGTAGAACATCAACACTGGCGCCGTGCTTCCGTAGGACAGTGCTGTCGGTGAGCTCGCCTGTAAAGTAATGTTCAGTGCCTCCGGTCGCTCCTTGGGAAACAAAAATGCAAACTATATTTATGGCTGAATCTTTAACTCTGTTGACGTCACCAAGGGGCTGCTCTCTGTCCCTTTGATCTGTCCCGCAGGGCAGGACGAATCCGCCTGGGTGCGTCCAAAGGTCAGTGGCAGAGCGATTTACTGAAAGAGAGTAAATAGTCCCGCTAATGACATTCTCGTCGAGCGACATTGTATGCTAAAAACGGATGTATTTATTAATTTATTAATTACTGTGTATTTTATTAGGAAATGTTTTCTAAATGTAAATGAAATAATAACATCCACGACTCGTGTAGCCTTTAGGGAACTTCCACGGGTCCGCTTCGTAGTTCTAGCAGCAGGCAGGGGGAACCTTCAAAAGGAGCCTGATGCGTACCCATAGCTTAACTCATCAATGTCATAGCACGGTGGCGCAGTGGATAGCGCTGTGGCCTCACAGCATCCATCTCGGGGCCTTTCTGTGAGGAGTTTGCATGTTCTCCGCGTGGGTTCTCTCCGGGTTCTCCGGCTTCCTCCCACCACCAAAAAAAAACATGCAACTTAGGTCAAGGTCGTTATTGCAAATGAGATTTAATTCTCAATTAACTTGCCTGGTTAAATTACATACCGGTAGTTGTCACGGCAACATTCACCTGCAGTCCTGATCCGTCTTGAACCTTTGAGATCATCGGTCACACTGAACCGCCGGGGCCTAAAGTAAATCACAGCATTGATTTTTTTACATGGCCATTCCTTTGCTTTTTAATTTCACCTCAGATTCGTGTCTCCTAATCCACAGATGGCTTTGATTTGTTGGAACACCGAGTTGTTTTCGTGTCCGTGACTTGTCTCTCCTCCCAAACGCGTCGCATGAATCAAATAGACGGACTGTATTTTCAGACAAATAAAATGCCTCATTTCTGACGAGCACAAGTATTACTATAAACACACTTTATAGTTTATAGAGCTTTATGGATTCATGTGGACCGATCTGTTCGGGAATCCCAATCGTTCTGGGATATCAGCAACGATCTCTGGGTTTAATTATTTTTGATTTTTTTTTTTTTTTTGCCAAGTTCTTCAACGTGCCTGTTGCTCTTGAAGGAGTTTTCCAGAAATGTAGCAGTGTTTATTTTACAGCAATCTAGATTTTCTTTTTGCCTTACGCATTGCATCTTGTACGAATATGTATGAAATACCTCATTTGAAGGCGCTGCCTCGCAACTGCTACTTAACGCCACGTGCAGAGAAGACACTGTAATAATAGAAACTCAGACAGAGATCAATTGTAAGACAATTAGAGCGGCTGGAGCAGTTCGCAGATGCTGCTTTGTGCATCGTTTGCTTATTTCTGGTTTTGATTTTTAGATATTATATTTGCACATTTGTAGATTAGAGACTTGTAGTCAATGGAGGACAGGAAGTCTATGATAATGCAGAAAACCCGTCGGTTGTCGAGCCTCGCCTCGTTCGCAGGTTAGAATCTTTAAGCAATATGCTCCGAGTATAGTTCAGGTGCATCTCCTTAGTTTCGTCTCGTCATTGTAACCACCGTTTTGTTCAGTTGTAAAGTCTTATGTGTGATGAATGTTTTAGATCTGGGGTTCCTTACAGGGGGGTGAGCGATAAACTTTTAGGAGGGGTGCGAAACCGTGGATTATTCAGTTTAGCCAAAATAAGTACATTTAAATGTGTTTCTTTTTTTTTTCTGCTACTACTTTTAAACACTTGGCTTAAATAAATGTATCTGCCTATGAAATATTACTTTTCTAGGGGTGCAAGGCAGAGAAGAGGTTGGGAAACCCCTGTTGTAGATGATCCCGCTGTAGCATTGTTTTTTGTTGCCATGGCGGCCTTCATCTTAAATGAGTCATTCACACATGAGCTTGTAAATTTTGTTCTGTCTTTTATCCCTTTGTGGCACTTAAACACATTCCTCTCCACTGTCATCGATCCCAGCCCGGTGTGTGTGTGTGTGTGTGTGTGTGTGTGTGTGTGTGTGTGTGTGTGTGTGTGTGTGTGTGCGTGCGCGTGATTGTGTTCAATCTCAGAAGTCTGTAAATATTAGCGCTGAAACGTCACTACCATCTCTTTGCCTTCGTGGAAAATGTCTTCAGCAGAAATGTCAGATTAGCGGTTGTGAAATAAATAATAATAATAAATAAAAGCATCGACCACATGTTCTGATTCGTTGTGTTTTCAGTGCTCAAATATGTCAGCTCACTATTTAATTCATATTTAGAAAACGTTTGCATATTAACAGGTTTTGCCTTGTTTTTAGGAAATTGTCAGTTTTATTGTGAAAATACATTTGTTACACAAAGCAGTTAATAGGTTTGCATTAAGTACAAGAAGCCAGTGCATGTACAGTATATACAATTAGAAGAAGGAAGCGGGGAAATGATTAGTTATTGCTCGGTAATATAGACGGCTGTCCTGGTGGAAGTTTAACACAAATCTTCACATGCGTCCCTTTTTAAATCTGTGCTTGTCACTCGCAGGTTGTGTAAAACGACACTGCAAGGTACGTAAAAATAAATAATAATACAATCCGTATTTTAAATGAATTCTCTTCTAGATGGCAGGAAGTTTACCTGCAAGCAGACGATTCGTAGAAATGACCTGAAAGCGTGTCCGTCACATTAAATGTCAGTAACCACATTCTGCACGATGATATGAATAAAACATCTAGAGCTATTTAATAAAAGGTGGAAAACAACAACCCCTCCCCAAATATAGATCTCATTTAATTGCTACAAACTTAGACATATCTATACTTGTGTATGTTTTGCCTTATCGCAGCTCTAGAAACATTAGGTTAGTATGCTTGGTGATGGGTAGCTCCACCGAAAACGCTCCCAAGCGCCGTTTTCTTCACTGTGTTGCATTCCTTGCCACATTCCCACGCGTCAGCGTTTCGGGGTCGTGTGTCTCGTGTTTCGGACGCTGGGACAGTATGGGGGGAGTTCTGGTGCTGCGATGGAGAAAGTCCACCGAACAGCTCTGAGACTGTAGCATTAAACAGACAATATTGTAATGACCTGCAATACAGGGTCTGTGTTGGTCTCGGGAGACCCGTTAACAGTGAAGGAATGCA
Organism: Brachionichthys hirsutus; assembly: GCF_040956055.1. NCBI lineage: Eukaryota > Metazoa > Chordata > Actinopteri > Lophiiformes > Brachionichthyidae > Brachionichthys > Brachionichthys hirsutus. Next base: position 5,610,543 of record NC_090917.1, on the reverse strand, counting down.
GTTTATTGTGCGAGGCTACTACAAGAAAGAGGTACATGGAGGTACTGGCAGGATTGGGAGGCTAGGATGCGTTTCACCTGTAAAAGTAGCTACATTCAAATGGCCTTAATGTGCCTAACAGCATGACTTATCCTAAAGAGACAGTTGGACCCGATCTAACCCCGCTGGAACGCAGGCAAACCGTCTTACATTCATGGGAGTCCTGTGGTTTAATCTTTCTACTGAATTCAAATATCTGCTAACCCTCAAAGATCTCCAAGATCAGCACGTGACCGAAGTGGAACATGAAGGCACGGAAATCTAAAGAATGACAGCAGGAATGGGACGCTGCTACCGTTGAGTGCTGGTTGTCGTGAGTCACGCCCCCCTCCCCCCCCACCGTCGGACCGACGGCGAGCATGAGAGACATCTCTTCAATCGACAGTCTTATAAATTAAAAAGGTCCGATTCCGATGGCGACGATAGCCCTGCTGTCAGAGTATAGAGTTCATGCTGCAGAGGTTCCTCAGTCCAGGTCCGAAGCAGTCAACTCCTTGGTTCTGTCACATCTGTTTCCAGAGGAGGATGAGGCTGTGGAACCATGACAACGGTTCAGTTATCTTTGTTTTCACATTGCGTCATGTTACGAGCTGTTTATAACAAAAACCATATGACTGGGATCGGGCCTCTGGACCGAACCTGCTGATATTTACTGCTTTGCATTAAAGTCCTATATCAATAAAGCATGCACAGCGTTGATGACTTTATGATCAATATCTGGATGCTTAGTTTTGACTTTTTTTGTATGTGTGCAATGTCCAGACCTTTTTTTAATACGAACAAAGTGAAACCACCACTTACTGAAACGTTTTACGCTTGATAAAGCGGACCTGCAGTTTCCTCAATGGGTTCTGTGGCAAAAGACATAAAAAAAAAGAATTTATTTAGCTGAAGGCCTCTTTGCATTGCAAACATTCTGACTTGTCCGTACGATGAAAAGCGTTAGCGATAACATTAGCATGGGTTGCGTCCCAGTAATGGACAGCAGGCGCATTAATGGGGCCGTGAAACCGGAACGGCTGAAGCAGCCCGCTCATTAATGTAATTGTTTGCACCTGTGACGTGTAAAAATTGCCTTGCAGAAGAAGAAGGGGGGGAAAAAAAGAAAGGCCTGTGCCGTGTCGCTTGAAACAAACTGATAAAAGTTGTGTTCTGTGCCGTTCTTTGATTTGTGGCACAGCTGCAAAAGCCTTTCCAGCAAAAAAGAGAAAGCAGCACAGCTTGCTCACATCTCGGCCTAGCGAGAGCTGCAGCAGGGACATGACATGATTATTAAAGAAGTGCTCAACCGCAGAGAAACCTTTCACCGATAACTTACCCCTATTATCGTTGGATGTCACATAAATAAGGTTTCTGGCCCCCCTACACTTTATGTGACTCCGAGGCATGCGGCGTAAGAATGTAATGGAAAATGACAAATCTCCCGAAAATCTAATTCATCACCTCATTTAAATTTGCCGGACACAGAAAGGTTACAATCTCGGTTTGCGACCGTGGGACTCTCTTTGTGATTTAGAATGGGAAACAAAACAAAAAAAATATATCTAATTGTAAATGTCCATCGCCAAATCTGTGATTTATCTCGGCTTTCGAGTTTAAAGCATCTCACCACGTAGAGGCCGCTTGTGTGACTTGTGTCGATGCACCATGACCCCGATCATCAATGCGGCGCCGACCAGCACCACAGCCAGCACCGAGAAACTGGTGATGGCCGCCAGTTTCCACACGTCGGGTGAGTCCTCCACAGATTTACCTGTTGGTTGTTACGAAACGACCGTAAACCGAAAGAAGGTACATCAAGGATACCAAAGTAATCCTTGATCGTGGCAGGACGTTCTTTACGTTCCCAGAGCCTGGTTCTTACATGTGTTGCACGATGGCGTCTTTGGATACTGCTTGCACGACGCGCACGGCACACAGCCGTGCATATCTGAGTTCCAAAACTCTAACTTGCCGCACTGACCTGCAAACAGAAAAAAACACGAGGCGTCCTCTGTAAGTCACGTCAGACACTTTTCATTATAAAGTCAACATGCTTGGCTCTGTGGAGCAATTTAGATGCCGATCAAAGTTGTTTAACTCTGGAAATAAAATGAGACAATCAACTCAGTGGGAATCAGCTCATCCACTAAACGAACAGGCCCTCGTCTTCCGGCTCGGTCTCGTGAACCGAGACTGGGAAAGTCCTCCGGTTGAGACTTCTGATGCAACTCCGACAGGCAGACGGCGTGTGAAGAGCAGCCTCTGCTAACCGGGTCCTTCTTCCCCGGCGGAATTGTTTTTCCCTCTGTTTACACGCACGACTTCCAGAGAGTAAACGAACACGTCTGCGAGACAGAAGCCGACGGCGGATGTGGCCCCGGAGAGAAGACGTCCACCTCTGAGGAAACAATGGAGGGCTTCATCTCTTTTTGTGGCAGCCAGACAGCCGGATATTTGTTTCCTAGGTGATAAGGAAGGAATTAAACTAAAGACGCATTTCAGCGTTTTAGCAGCACGTGGTTTTCCCTCTGCTTCCTGGCTTTGGTTAAAAGGAGGTATTAATGAACTCTGTGGTTTGGTATAAAGTAGCTGGATAATTGTGACGTCACACTGGAAGGAACAAGCACGACCGACAAAGACGCTTTGAAACTACGCGAGACACAAACATAGACAACAAGGAAATCATCCCAGGATGGATCCAGTGAGAGAAATCCTTCTTGCCTCTCAGTGCCGTGTGTGTGTGTGTGTGCGTGTGCCTGTGTTTGTGTGTGTGTGTGTGTGTGCGCGTGTGCAAAGACAACCGTAATTGAGTCAACGTTTGCATGGAATTCAGCTGGAAGGCCAGTTTGATGTAAACCAAAAGTAATCAAATGAATGTGTGTGAGAAACCGGCGCTTCTTCGGTGACATCAGCAGGTGATGAAAACATCATGCAGATGGTGGGGGGGTAGTTTTGTGATTCTTATTAGCTAAGACGAGCGAGGTAGAAGTATAAAAAAAATGAGAAACACGATCTGGAGGTAAATGTACTTTGAGTTATTTCTGCAGCTAATTATGTGACTTTCTATTTTTTGTTTATCGGCTGATTTTTCCATTCATCAATTAATCGTTCAGCCTCTGAAATATCAGGGAATGTTTTTGCGTCCTGTTTGTAATCTGGCCGGTTCGACATGATTGGAGCGCTGCTCCGTCTCTGTGGCCATGCACAGAGGAAGACCGATGATGTCATAGTGATGTCACCGCAGGGATTATCTTTGCTTGTGCGTCACAGAAAGCTCATGTTACATACTAGAGGCATTGAGTTTGAGATAAATTGACATCTGTGATGCAAATGTGGGTTTAAAAAAGATTCAATATATTAGATTGTATCGCACTGTGATTTTGGCGTTTATGAATAAAAACTCTCCAGGTTAGATTTCGATTTAAACTCTGGGTCTTTGGCTGTATGGGTCTCTCATTGGTCACATTTCACAGGTAATTATTTAACCAGCTGCAGTGAAAAGGCGCTTCGCCTTCATGTTTGAAGCATTTTGACCTCTCACTCTGGAACTGTTGCCGCCACATGCTGGGGCCCGCAGAGACTTTCCATCCTGCACACCCCCCCCCCCCCCGTCAGAACTGCTGTGACTCATTTTATAGTCGTGGTCACAGTAACAATTTGTAAATGTCCTTGAGAGAATTTCACATGATGATTTCAGCTCTGCACCGTTTCAGCAGGCCCAGCTGGATTCAAAGGGTCGGGGGAAGGATGCGAACCTTGACCGCTGGTTGACCCGCACCGGCAAACATACAAGTGGAACTTAATGTCACTCAAATTAACACTTTGGTTTTTGACAACCAGAAAATACAGTTTGGAGCGATAACCTTTTATGTTAAGAAAGTTGTTTTAATTCATCGACTTGCATATGTAGGCGTGTCGGTGCCCAGCGGTACATCATTCTAGTGTGATTCCAAATACAAATCCAGGTCCACCTTGAACTATAGCTGCAGGCTATGACTTTGATTATGGATCAGGTCTGATTGCTCCTTGTAATAACAAGCAACATAATCTAATTTTTCTCTAAACCCTTGAGACCTTGGCATAACTCAGCACCTTCCCTGACAAATGTTGTTTTTTGGGTGTGGGGTGCTGTGTTTTGTCATGCGATGGAAGGGCGGGGGGGGGGGGGGGGGGGGGGGTCCAGATGTAGAGTTGGTTTCACACGGGAGAGGCTATAGATGGAGCATGTTTCGAGTTTAGCATGTTAAAATGCATCTGGCAACTTAAAGATCCGAGGCAATGCTCCAAGCCCCGCGTGATTATTCCGGATTTAGTGTTTTCAGAGTAAACCGAGTCTAGTGTTCTCCGGGGGGGGGGCTGCATTAAGTGAAAAGCCCTTTTCTGATGGTGTTTCTCTCTCTGACAGAAAAAAGTAGACCTTTACGCACGACGGACGCAGCCAGTGCGCCCTCTTTGCGTGTGGCCTGTCCTTCTCCCCGGGGCGCGGATGGATGGGGTGAAATAAGGCGATCGGAATGCGGAACCGGTGAGAAACGCAGCTGAGGAAGCGGCTTTGTGAAGCAGACTCGCTATCTGCGTCCAATAAAGGGAGGCCAGACCCACCGGAATGTCGCGCAACGTCCTCAAAGGCGAGCACAACCAACAAATGCGCACGGATCAAATTCAGAAATGAACATAAAACGTACTTTTTTTTAAAAATTATTATTATTACCAACAGTCTGAATGTGAACATCAAGTCTTATGGAACTTACCTTTCTGTGCGCTCACGACGTGAACGCTGGTCGCAGCCGCTATGATGAGTCCGCAGAGCGCGCAGAGAGCGCGTGAAGCCATGGAGTGTGCGGGGGGAGAGCTGCTCGCTGTCGGCCACACGATTCCCGAAAGTTCATCTGATTAACAGTCCGCGCTGGGATTGGGGATCGAGCATGGAAAAGCGCGCATCAGAGTGAGTCACCCGGAGGAGTCTGCGCCTTGTTTTAATAGCGCGCACACACCCACGCGCACAGCTCAGCGCCTATGACTCATTTCCTATGTACTGCGCTCGGATTCTCTTGTGCGCGCTCACAGGAAACTCCTCTATCGCACTTAATGTGGCTTCATGTGTTTCACTTCAAGAGCAAGAAAGGTTCGATTCAACCTCATCCGGTTGAACAGATCCGATTCATTGATTATTGGCCGCGCCCTTACAGGTTTGATCCCGACATTCTTCTCTGAACTTAATACTGTTCTCATTGTTATTACCACGCCCGGCGACGTCATTCCCTCCGTGCCAAAAAACACAAGTTCTCTGGCACGAGTGGAGAGTCCCATAATACGCAGAGAGAGGAACTGAGGCAACGCAGATTTGCTGCTTAAGCTCTTTGGATCTTGCGCACATAAAACCGAACCGCGTCGGGCTTTGGGGAATCTCACACTTGAAGAGTGTCCTTGCCGCAGGGGCGGTGTTATTAGTGTCTGGGGCCGGGGCCGGGGTGGAGCCCGCTGGAGCGCAAGTATGCAATAACAAAGCCATGGATGCATGCCTGGAGGCGATCAGGTTAGCACTATGTCACAGGTTTTACGCATAAAACCAGGAGGGGTTACCACGGTAACATCATCCTTCAGCACGTTTTTATTCATTACAACACACGAACATGATTTTAAAAAGCGCACTGCCCGCCTGCATACATACATCGTGCCTGCAGTCTCGTTTAACTGTTCCCAAATGCCTGGTGATTTTTCCTTTTCACACATTCCCTCCGTTTCTCCGGAGCCTGGAACTTTTTTTTTTTTTTTTTAATGTGCGCACAACATGGTGCAAACCCGTCTTTCCCACCAAAGCTTAACGTCAAACAGACGCTGACCAAAGCTCCCAATAAATAGTTCACATCATCAGAATAGAGGATGTGACTCAATTAGCCTAGAAGCATGTTGTCCAACAGATGTTTTAGTGCTCCACCGTCACGGAGAACCTTTTTGGAGCCTTTTTGGAACGCGGACCTGGAGCAGCGCGGCCCCACTAAGGACACCCATATGAGCTGAGTTTCCACTGCAGTGATTTCGTCAGTAATGAGGCACTATAAGCTGCAGATGTTGTGTCAAACTCTCCAGTAGGAACCATGGCAACAGGATGAACACACACACACACACACACAAGGCGATCCAAACACTCCTGTATGTGCTGACTGGGTGCCAAACTAGCCGATGTTTCTCAGGGATTGTAAATACTATACTATAAAAAAAAAAATGCAAGACAATCCCAGCTGTTTTCGCTTTATGTATTAAAACATATTTAATCGGTAAAGGATGACATCTTTGCATTCGGAAGTTTAAACTTCACCTTCAAAGATTTGACAGAATATCCAGCAGGACAAAGGAATTAATACAAAATAAAAACAAACATCTGGATGATGGTCAATAGAGACCACAGCAGCATCCACATGTTTTTTTTTTTTTTTAGTACATTAGAAAAACCTAAAGAATGTACATAAACCAGGCCGAGATTGTTAAGAGAGCATGTTTAACATGGTTAAAATCAGCAAAGACAGCAAAACAACATCAAGCATTTCAACATTTAAGAACACCACCGTGCGCACAAAAGTGTGTTTATTAACTACAGCACAACACTCAGTTGTGTTTGGTCACCAAATTAAATCACTGACTGGGAATGACAATGTGGTAAAATAAAACTTTCCAATGAGTGATTAAAACTGGGAGTCGAACGCGTTTGATATCCCCCCCGAAATGTCTGTCTCTTTAAATAAATCTGCACTTCCTTTTGTCTTTCCATTATACTTTTTTTCCTTCCTCCAGTTCCTTCTGTCGCTTCTCCTGTCTCCCAGCGAATTAGGTGATGTAGATGCGGTGAAAGTCATTGGCTCCGAAGGCACAGTTGCATTTGGGACACTTCCTCTGCCGGGTGTCGTAACGCATCTTCAGACATTCGTAGCAGAACACGTGGAAGCACTTTGTGAGCACGGTCTCCTTGTCTCTCGTGTTGCAGCACGGACAGCGCAGCTTGGCCTGGAGACAAATAAACACATTGAATGCGGGCTAAAGGCTAAATCCTGACTCCAGTCCGATGTTTAGGATGTAACCGGGATCATTCTTGACATTCCCGGTGCACTAAGTGGAGGATTGAGCTCACTTTCTGGGCCCAGTCTCAAGAAAGGATTTATGTCATTCGGGCAAATTAGAAAAGGTGTATTCTGCATTACGACATTTTTTTTCTTCTTCCCAAGACTGACCTCTGTCCGTAGCAGATGTTGCCAGAAAGGTGTTGCTATTTTTACGACTCCGTCGCCACTAACAGATGTTGATTAAAGCCGTAAATTTCTCACCTTGTACTGGTTGATCTCCTCCTGCAGGATCTCATCAGCATCCGAGTAAACCTCCACCTTCTTCTGTTTCTCCAGCTTGCGTCTCAGCCTGGAAAGGTCCTCCTAGAATTCATTTTTTAAAAAAAAGGGTTGAATTAGCCTTGAGGGTTAACGCGAGTTTGGAATGGCATCCCTAAATCATCCTGACATACCTGCGCTCGTTTCAGGTTGCTGCTCTCCCTCTCCCGCGCTGTGCGGTTCTCAGCCACAGAGACCTGGATCTCCTTTAGCTTGGTCTGCGTGTGCTCCAGCTGCACTTTCAGGTCCTCTGCCAGCTGGGCAGCCTCCACCGCCTGCAGCGAGGAAGGAACCGGATGCAGTCATTTAAGAAAACCCTGATTAGGGTGGCACTCAGAGCCTCCGCTAAGGCCACACAATCATACACGTCAATTTAACAAAAGGCCATCTGCCACGAATACGTGATTCAGCAGAGCCTGGAGCCGTAGCTTCTTATAAACACAATTATATAACACCATCCGCATGTGATTTTCTTACATCATGGATTGTGGAATATTTCCTAGGGAACTCTGAGAAATAGAGAAAAAAAAAATCCCTGGATCCACCGCGCTTCTCGGCTCCGCATCAGAACGTATTGATTTCTTGTCTGGCTCATGGAAGCCAAACGAAGCCAAACGAAGCCACACACAGACGACCTCGTCTGCAACAGCAACCGTCATCGCTGCGTTGTAATGCGGCGAGCGCCAGTTCCGATATTCGTGCATCGACAAAAGTGAGACCATAGACGTTTTCTCCTGTTTACTGCCGACCGTGCATGTTCTCCATTTCTGCACACGTTTTCCAAATCACACCACGCTTGGATCCTCCACGTAGCTTCCAGGCTACGACTGATTTCAGTTAAAACGTACTACCACTTGTGTGTTTTCTATTATTTATTTAACATTGTTCCGATTTGGAAAATTACTCGCAAATGTGAATGAAATTGGAATCGTGTGTCATGTAAATAAACAAGTATTGTACATTCGTACATGCATTTGCAGTGTTAAACAGTATTTAAGTTAAAATATACCTTATCAATGTGATGTTTTACGCCACAAATGAAAGTCACAAATTTAAACAAGCGTCTGAGCGTGATAAAAAATGATGCTATGCGCAAAGTGTGATTTTTGGCACCCGCCTTTGTCCAGATACTTAAGCAGCTCAGAGTCTTGAAAACATCTGGCAGTGATCAAATCGGTCTTTCACAGCCGACACGTTTGACGGGACGTCTCGTCTCCTCTCACCTTCCTCTTGTTGAGTTCTAGTGCTTGTGTGCGGACAGACAGCTCTTTCTCCAGAGCAGCGAGCGTGCTCTGGAGGACGCCCTCCTTTTCCTCGAGCTTCTGCACAACTAACAGCTGGGCATCCACCTGGAGAGTCAAAGCAGCGGTGACAGTTCACACACACACACACACACATCAGAGCGACCGGTGACGCATTTCACAGGCCATCGCATCACCTGGGTTTTGAATGTGAGAACTTGGTCCGCCAACTCCTCCTTCTCTTCTTTCAGCAGTTTGTAGATCTGGTTGGATTTGATTCGCTCGCTCATGAGCTTGAAGTTGGCGTCGTCCTTCTCCCGTAGCTGCTGCAGCAGTCGACTGTTCTGCTCCTGCATGTCTTCGAAGGCCTGACCAGTTACATCCATCTCGCTCAGCAGGGCCTCTTCCTCCTCAAGAGAAACAGGAGTCAGGGATCGAAACGCAAAACCATTCCTGGACTCGCGTGTCGAAGAGGAGAAGCCGAACTTCCTCACAACAGTTTGGGTTATTCAACATATTAACCCAATAGTGTTGTAACGTCAAACAAAGCTTCAAAGCGGATCTGCATGAGAACTCCAGACCTCTTCCTCGGCCCAGATCCATCCCACACAAAATGAATGCTTTTTGAACCTTTCTGAGATTTCTGACTTTGAACGAACACAATCACGACCAAGCATTGCGGACACAAAACTTCCTCTTAAACACAAGCGTCTCCCGTTCCAAACACAAACACACGCGTACTGATTGGAATCAGTGACGCAGGTCCGAGCTCGCTGCGTGGAATCTGTTAACGTGAGGAACAACAGATGTTTGAATTTCCGAGTCCAGTCATCAGATCATTTGATTAATGACCTTAAACCCGTTTGACTCTATATTGTCTGGTGAAATCACACCTGGGTCGGTTACTATGCTACAAGTGCGGGTAGAAAACGTAAACATGCTAAGCTTGAGCCCTTTTTGTTCATGTTGCCTATTTACAGGACAACTAAGGCCAATAAACACAACTCATGAACTCACAAGTAGTTTGTTTATTGGCTCGCGTTGGCAACCTGTCCATCCTGCACAGCTGGAACTGGGAAAGCCAAATGAAAACCATCCCGGTTGAGTCGCTGCGCTTCGACTCCGTGCCACATAGGAAGGCAGGAAATCAAGGCGAATGAACCAGCGTCGGCTCAAACCGCGTTCCACCTTTTCCTAATTACGTTTTGTCAGACCTCCCAAAATCAAGGAGCAGCAGGTGTTCAGAAATCATCGGTCTGCTTCACGCTCGTAAAATGGAATCATTTATGGAACGACAGTTAAACAACTTTTACAAGAGCCGTGCATTTTAGGCATTACAACTAAATGTTTGCAAACTTAGAGCAACGCTCAGGATGCCTGGGGTGAAGTTAATGCGAGTCATATTCTGTTAACCAAATCCTCTAGGGTTTCATATTCAGTGTAGGACTGCTGTCATTAAAAGTACTACATTACATAACATGGGTGTACCCATTACACAAGTAAAGTTTTCTATTAGTAAGACATGTGTCCCCCATCATGTAATTGTTTAAGTATTTGAGTGACAAGAGATTAATAACTAACATTACAGCTCAAAATTGCAGGAAAAAAATTCATATACATTAACGCCTAATAAATTAAATTACAAGCAGAACAGATTTAGACTCCGGGTCACTTGGGAAAATGTTATACTCATTGGATGACATTTAATTTGTAGGAATTTCCCATGTGCATAGATTGCATTTAAAATAAAGAGTTAAAAAAAAACCACACACACCTGTTTGGTGGCGGCCAGTTTCTTCTGCAGGTGCTCGATGGTCTCTTCTGCCACTCGGATCTTCCTGAGGGCATCTTCGTCCGCCAGCTTCTTGCTTTCCTTCCTCTCCCTCTCCTCCAGCTCTCGCACTCTCGTTCTCAACTCATCGACCTGGCCGAGATAAGGCGGGGATTTGGAATCATGTGCAACGTCTGTTTCAATATCTGACTGTTTTCAGCCAAAATAAATGTTGGAAGAGAACGTCAGGAGGATAACACACCAAGGAACAGACCTCAGCTTTAGATTTACGCTCAGCTGCCATGAGCTGCACTTTGTCCCTCTGCTCCTTTGGAGCCGACTTGTACATGTCCAGCAAGAGTTTCATCTCCTTCTGTGACTCCTGGGCTTTTCTGTGGATAAAGCATGAGACGTTTCATTCCTGCATGTAGCTGGGCGCCGCTATTTTATTATGGCTAAACATTCTGTTGTTATAAATGACGGCAGATTGAGAAACAGGACGTACTTGAGTTCTACTCTGAGGATCTTCAGCGTGTCCGAGTCCTTCCTCTTCAGCTCGTCGCTTCGTTGTCTCTCTCTATCGCGCTCCCTCTCTCGTTCTCGCTCAGCCTCCCTCTCCCTCTCCCTCTCCCGGGCCCGCTGTCTCTCCAGTTCCTTCCTCCTCTCCTCCTCTTCCTCCAGGTCTTCATCGTCCTCTTTCTTAACCTCCATGCTGTCAGTTGTCGTCTCCTCTAGAGTCAGGGCCCCCGTGTCGCCGCTATGACAACGCAGCTGTCAATAAAAGAAGGAAGAAGTGCGTCACTATGTTAAGAGTTTGGCTCTGACTCGCACTTATTACAGCAGAGCAAACACTCATCTGTGCTTCACATCCGCTACCTTGTTGATCTCCATCTGTGTTTCTCTCAGCTTCCTCTTATAGCGCTGCACGTCCCCTTTCAACTGCAGGTTGTGGTTCTGCAGGCTGCTGATCAAGTGTCGCATCTCCCTGTTGATTGGTCCTTTGGGAGCGGAGACAAAAGATTAGCGACGGACGCACGGCACCGTCAATGTTAATACGGAGCTGCAAAATGCAACAAGGTGATATGCTACAAACCCCATGCTTTACAAGGTTCCTATAATATCAGTGCTATGAAACAATCAAGACTCTGATGATCAAAATGCATCTTGATATTCAGAGCGTTACTAGTTAATACTTACAGTATTAACCGAAGGTTTTAGCTATTTACAGTCATGAGTTTGCACTCTCTATTAATTTAAACATACATCCGAGTAAAAGTTTACTTTTTATTCCATTAGAACAGTGGAGTTTGTATTTATCACACTGCCTGCAAGAAATAAAATAAAACCACCGACACAAACCTTTGTATGTAAACTAATAAATAAAAACAACTACCAGTACATTATTCATGAATTAAAGTCTCACGAAAAGTCCTTTTGCAGTTCTCAAGCATACCATCATCATCTTATACTCCGACTAAATACGAGCAGAGATTTAGATGCTAATAAAATGCATTCTGTGCAACAACTTGGCATCATTTGGGGCGGCTCAGTGGGTTGTGAACCGGAGGGTCACCGGTTCAAGTCAAGTGTAGACTGGCGACTGGAGTGGGGCCAGTCTACCTTCATGGCATTATTGAGGTGCCCTTGAGCAAGGCACCCCTTATCTTATGCCTGATCCGCATGCTACAGCGCCCGATATATGAACGTGTGTTCTTTCTTTCCAATTTCCACTCCCTCTTGTCGAAGCACTGGCGTTTTAAAAAGTACCTGCTTGCTCATTGGCTGCCAGGTTCTGTTCAAACTCAATGCGCAGCATCTCATACTCTTTGCGCACTTGGGCCAGCGTGTCCTCCAGCTGGATGACCTCGGTCCGCAGCTTCTTCTGAAGGGACAGCTCGTCACTCTGAACAGCAGAGAAACAGCAAGAGCTTGTAAAAACAGTGGCAAAAACATCGCTAAGATAGTCGGACCGGCAACAATACGCCAAAGGTAAATGTGAAATGGTGAAAGATGTCAGCCATGTGGTATCGTAACTGATGATTAACAGCCGTTTTCTCATGAGATCAACGCCGATATTTACCTCCATGTGCTCAATCTGTCGGAGGTGGGCATTCTTGGCAGTAAGCAGGAGCGCCCGCGCCTCGTCCAACTGCGTTTTCACACCGAGAGACTCGTTGTACAGAAGGGAAAATTGGGACTGCAGACACTTGTACTCTAGAGTCTCTTTCACAACCTCCTCTGGAATATTCCGTAAATCCATCTGAAAAATCGGGATAGCAGTGAAGACCTAGATTTTAACAATCAATAATCTCCAGAAAATGAAAAGGGTTCTTGTTACGCATGTTTCTAATGCAACAGCAGATGACATCCTTACTTTGAGTTTCTCACTCTCCCTCACAGCCTCCTGGAGCTCCACCTGCAACTTCTCCAACTCTGCCATTCGGCTATTTGCCAACTCCTGGTTATGCTCCAACTCTGCATTTAAACTCTCAAACTAAGATAAGAGTAAATATGTTATAGAGAAGGCGACACAAACTAGCATCTGAAACGCGTACATCAATTCACCGCACAGATCTGCTCACTATGA